>NC_134043.1:35675336-35956945 GCF_965140245.1 Athene noctua | reverse complement strand
CAGATTTGCAATTCCTTACCGCAGCATAAGCAGACTGTAGCTGATCTCCTCTCACCACCAAAACCCCCACTTCCACTCATTAAACTATGAAGCTCTCAAGTGGGAGCTGACCTCACCCAGCACTGCAGTGGAGGAGAGTCCTGGGACGGTCGTTGGCCTCCAGCCTTCTGCCTAGGGGACAACACAAGGAGTACCAAACGCTTGCGCAGTGGCTGCCCCCCGGTTGCCCATGTGCTGAGGAAGGAAGGGCAGTACTGAGCCTTGCAGTGCTGCGAGCAGACAACGTTGGAAAGAAATCAACAGTAGGGTAGGCTGGCCATGGTTGGTAGAGGACTGCTGCTGTCAAGGATGGTCTATTGTGGTAAAGATCTTTCGGTGTTATCACTATGAGTTTTGTGAGCTGGCTCTCCTCCAAGTTTTTAAAAAATGTTCTACAAAGACAAACTCGCAACAACCACGACACCAGGGAACAAACTATGAGGTTCAAGGAGTGCAGGAGACTGTTTTTCACGTCGAAGGCTAGTGGTCAGTTCAGCTGCTGCTGGGGAGGCTGGAAACATTGTTGTTTGGAGCTGGTAGGAGGAGGAAGGGTCATCAGGAAAAGGCCCAGAGATCCATGGAAGGTTGAGGAGCACCCAGACAAAAAAAGAGCACATTGTGTCCAAAGAAAGTTCAACAATTTTCCCAGCTCATTGGGTTGTGGGAACTTTGCTTTTCCAGGGAATAACTGTGCTATTTTTAGCATTTTTATTATACAATTTGTCACAAGCCGTCTCAGGAGACTATCAACAATCGCTTTCAAGCAGCATCTGACCACAAACACTTCTCCACATGTGATTTAGAACATCTGGAGCGAAGGAGTCAGCAGCTTTCAAAGCATGCCAGCACTGCGCTGCCTCCCCCATTTCTTCTCCTTCCTTCCATCTTCATATCCATTGTCAGACTGTGCATAGAAAGCAGGCTGAAGCAGCCAAGCTCAGAAGCTCTGACAACACATTGTCACTCTGTATTTGCTGTAATCGCGTGGGGAGAGAGGACGGCGCCTGCTTTGAAGAGGAGCGCGGTCGGGGATTGCTGGTGGCACATTCCCTGCATCGCTGAGCTGCAGTGCTTTAGACGTCACGTCCCCTACGGATGGGAGATGTGATTCTTGGCCTGGATGTGGGCCAGGGTGAGGACGCGTGCCGAAGCGTGCATGCTGCATATCGCATCCACAGACCCGAAAAGGAGGCACGTGCTTTGCTCCGTACCAGCTGTAGGCACTAGCTTTGTATTTGGCGCGTGGATTTCTCCGGCAACCCAGAGAAACCTTTTCACCAGAGCTATCTGGCAGGTAAATTGTAAATTCACAAAGCAGTTCTTCAGCAAGCCTGAGGAGGGAATGGGAAGATATGAAAAAGGAATCCAGGCAAATAGCAGAGGAAATGACATTATGATCCCAGCTGGAAGCTCTGTAATGATTTGCTCGGTGTCTGTGCTGAAACCTGCATGAGAACAGGGAGAGGTTCTGGCCCCCATGGAACCGATGAGAATTTTATCATCAGTTAGAGGGGGTGAAGGTTTCACACAGTCATAAATTTTGTGTTCATCTTTAATTTCCCCAAATGATCCACGCGGATGTGGTGCAATCACATAGCATTCACACCACCTTCTGCCTGGCACGTCTGGCTTCCCCACACAGCTTCCAAAAGCTGTGCTCATTAGGGCAGGCGCTGTGGTGCTAGCAGCACTCCCAACCACGTCCCATGCAAATCCTGCTTTGTAACAATAAAGTCAGCACTGGGGAGGAGAGAAATCTTGAACTACACTTAGTGAAGAGCCGGTGGCATTGCAGCAGGATTATGTACCTACTTGTTGTTCTCCTTTATATGCTTTCAAAGAACAGCTGGAAAAATTCAGGGATATTTATCTGTCTTAAGTTAGAAAACCTGGGATTTTAGCACACAGTGTCTTTTAGGAGAGCTCATGAAGTCATTAAACCCGTTACAACTGCAGAAAGTGCAACCACCATCCCAGCGCGTGGTTTTGCATCACTCCTGAGCTGGAGTCACAGCTCCCCACATCCTCCCCCTCCGGGTCCAGCCCCACTGGGTGGCGCAGGGACCTGCGTCCCCCCCAGGGAGGTCCTGCCGCGGGGTGACTTCCCAGCCCTCGTAGCACATGGCCCTGGCTCACCACAGGGTCAGGGTGGCACGGCCGGAGCCTGGGGCAAGGGCCGAGGGCAGGAAGGACCAGACCAAGCTGCTGCGACGGCAGGAAAGGTGCTGTTTTGGCCTGTGCTGAAGCATAAAACCACAGCCTGAGCTTTACTTTTCCAGTCATTTTTAGGAAAGAAACAGCTACAAACGCAGGTCTTGTTTGTAGTTGCTAGGATCCATTTTGGTTTTTTTTCAATACAGTTCACTCAAAAAGTAAAAATGAGGAAATTTGTCCCTCTGTGTAGAATTTTCATGAGATCATTTTCATTTTTTCATGAGGAAAAAGATGAATCCTTAAAACCATAGCAATCTTTATGTCTTATTGAAAGTGCAACAATCAAAAAAAAAGGAAATTAAAACCCCAAACCACCTGAATTAAGGCTTCCACAAGAGAACAGGCATTATCTCCAGGGAACAAATCCCTTAGATAATGAGGAATTATATCCAGTGGACATGCCAGACCGAAGCTGTTCATACACTGTGCACATTTGAATTTCTTTGAAGTGTGTACGTTCAACACCCTGGTTGAGGGCACCAAAAGCAGCTTTCCAGGCACCATGGTGAGAGCAACATTTGCTCAGTGCTGCCCTGCCACATGTCAGCAAACGTATTTCCCACCGATTAAAGTTATCGGTATTGACCTGAGCATCAACTCCAAAAGCCAAACTCTGCGCCTCACAAGCTGCCTGTGAAGCATGGGTAAGATAGCTGCCATTTTGACTGATACTCTAGTTTTGGAGCCCATGTCTTCAAGATTGAAGAGGCAAAGCAGCTAAACCCTGAGGCAGGTGTCTGCAGTTCAGCAGTCACTAAAACTCCCGATGCCTTGCAGCTCAAGTGCCTTTTCCAGATGCCTCTGACCCATACCCTGCTTTTGATTTGGTCTCCCTTCAGGAAAGATTTCCTACTCCCACTCACATCCCATCAGTTTCTAGAAATTCCCCCGCAGCCATGACCAAGCCCTAGCAGAGATGGGTGGAGAGGTCTCAGGCAAAAGGGGGCTGCAGGACACACTGGGGTAATGCGAGAGGAGGGAACATCTGACAGCACAAAACTGAGCGTGAGGAGAAAGCCACACCAAGGGAAGCCTCTAAATGACACCATAGACCAGGATCAGCACAGTAACCCAAAAATAGATCAAGTCTACAACAGATTTTGCTCCACCCTTGCTGGAGGAAGACGTATGCCCCCACCCACGGCATCCTGGGGTCTGGCAGCTGGAGAAAACGCTCGCCTCTCCTTGCAAAGGGTTTCCTCAACCCTTTGCACAGTAGAGCCTGAAGATGAGGCTGAAACTTGAAGCATGGATCTGGCTCACAGTCCCCCCCTTCCTTTTCCAGTTCATTCTTTTGTTTGTTTGTTTTACCCTGAAAATCCTACCTCCACCTCAACAGAAGGGAGAAAACCACCCAGGTAGGATCAAATCCCACATCCCAGGACTGTGCCATGCTCAGGAGCCAAGCACATGCAGGACACCTCAAGATGTCAATACAGCAACGCTTTCTAAATATGGCGTTCAAATAAAGGATGGTCAGGGAGAACATCTCTGTGCCAGTAATGGGCTGACGAAGCTGGAAACAATCCTACATTTATGTTGCAATGAGTTTGCTGTTGGTTTAAAACAAATGCCATTTTCTTATATCAGAAATAGCTGGAATTTTTTATTTTTGCATTATCCCCAGAACAACTCATGAAAACTCAGGAACCTGACATCACGAGACCACGATCCTCATGTTTCCTCATTAGGAAGTTTGAGGCGAAATCAACGTTTAGGATGTTTCACTGCAAGCTCATCCACAACTTTTGGACTTTATTATTAAAATTTAAATATTAATCAATAGCTTATGGTGATTTTGATCAGACAGCATTGCTTTGAATACCTCCAATTGGAGTCCTCATGGTTAAACTTATGCCAAGGTCCCTTCCCATAACTATAGCAGCATACAAGGCAGGTAAAAGCACAGGTATTTGCAGCTATTTAATGCTCCTTTGCATCTGAATATAAGTGAATTTCCTCCTTTTGGCACCACAGTTTGAAACTAACTATTTCATGTTCTGATTGAATCCTTTTTTCAGGCTACAAGAAGCACGTAGAGCAACCTTGACGGCTGCATGCCTTCAAAAAACAGCTTTTAATGTTTCAGGCTTCGGTTTTGCTTTTTGTCAGTTTTGGGAAACACTGGTAATACTGATACAGCTAGCAACCTAACTTGAAAGAGAACAAAGCATCTTTCATTAAAAACAGCTGTTGGTTAGAAGGGAAATAAAACATTTCCTGTAAGTTCAGCTGAAACCAAGGTGCCAGGATGCAGTGGTAGACAATGGAATAACAGAAGGATACACTGCTGCTTTACCCTGGAGACATACGCCTCCCTTCATCACTGCAGAGAACATCAAAGGCAGGAGGGAATGAGGGCAGGATGAGAGCCAGAGTGGGAAATGGCACCCAGCACCTCTGAGACCACTCAGCATCAAGATTCTGGTGGGCAATGGATTTGTAACATCCAGAAAACATGTTGTCAGACCACCAAAAATCACCATTCACTGTGGCAAAAAACATCATCTCCCACTTTCAGAGAACAGCCTAGAAGGCATCTGATACTTCAGAGGGTGAAGGTGAGACTGGGCAGTAAAGTCCTGGAGGTCTGGGAAAGGGGTTCCACAGAAGGACTATCTGCAGATCCCCAGCACTTTGCCATGTTTGCAGGGAAGAAGATTCCCTGACCAGAGGAATGTTTAAGTTTTATTTTTTCTCTCATAACTAAAGACCTTAAACAGTAGAATGTTATATAGCAAAAAGATCCTTACCTTGGGTTAAATGTAGGGTGCAGTCTTGGAAATCAGTTGAATTGTTAAGGAGAGTCATTCAGATTCTTCAGATTTTCTTTCCATTCATGTATAAAGCCTTTTGTGCTTCATGCTTCAAAATTTTGCCTAGTCAGTTCACAATCAGATGTCGATGTCTTAAAACTTTAGGATGAAGGAGAGGGGGAATCTGTTTCTAAAAATCTTTTAGGACTCAATTTCATCAATTGATCATAATCAAAGTTAACTGCAATGGCTTCAAACTGTCCTAATTCTCAACTTAAGTTAAAGCCTGAATACCCAATTCATCCATGTGTGCAAGGGAACAGGAGCAGAAGTGGTTCTACCCGATACAGGGATATTGCTCTCACAGCCACAGTCCTTTACGCAGCACTAGTTGGTGTGTTTCCTTAAAAACAACAAATTTGTAGGAGCACTTTTTTCCTCTTTGCATTCCAGCTAAATGTTTTGAGACCGGCCAATGCAAATCTGCCCCAACCTATGTAAATACGTTTTTACAAGAATTATTAACAGCAACTGTAAATTCACCACAACCTTCCATCCTTTATATAGTCTGCTTCAAATGTGGGGAAGAACTGAGATTCGGAGCTGCTGAACGAGAGAGTAGTGCTGTCAGTGTTATCCTGCAAGAATGAGCATGGCTTTTCCATGCAGTGTATATGTAGCGTGTGCTTAAAGCAGCGACCGCTCGTATGTATGATGTTTTAGAAGGAATGAGTGCTGCTCGGCAAACTCTGGCAGTTAAGGATTTTTTTCATACACTAAACCTCCCTTTACCTGAATCTCCAGGAGGAAACACTCCAGTTAGTCATAAAATGGAAAGTCTCACTGTAACTGGGACTGACAAGCAAATGTTCTGCTCTTTGAGGGACGATGCCGCTGCCTGAAGTAAGTCTCCTGAAACTACTTAAGAGATCACACGGTTTCAGACAGACAGGTCTGTAGTGCAAGTTAGCAAATACTGTGCCGGAATGGCTACAAGACCGTGCTACATGCCAACAACCTTTAGTTACATTTAACTGGAAGATCATGGAACAATGGCATAACACGTAATTATTCTAAACCACATGATTAAACGCAGTGTCCAGAGAATTCTGGTCACTTTGAGAGGTTTTACCAACATCGGTAAAGAACTGTCCCTCACAGTCAGTCATATGTCTGTCCCTAAGCTACAAAATACTCCAAGAAGGATAGAAGCTAGACAGAAGGGAAGCAAGCACTCATCTGTTAGTGATGCTGGAGATTACTTAAAATTCACGCTTGTTGTACTGTTATAAGTTGGAAGCATCCCCATAAAATGCTTCCGGTTCTGTCTTTGAAATGTGTGTTTGTTGAGAAGTTCTAATGCCCAAAGAAGCACAGATGCGTGCATCTCCCTCCTGCCCACTGCCACCATGCTAGAGTGCAATCTTAAAATAACCACAACCATTTCCTATAGAATATGGAAAGTGTGTTGTTCTTCAAGATTAAGGATATAAAAGTTTAAGAATGAAATTTACACCAATGGAAAAATTATCTCACTTCATATCAAAACTTTGAATTAATTCTTCATTATTTCTCCCCAGAACTGTGTAAAAAAAGGTTCTCATTTTGGTAATGAAACCAAACCTGAATTAAAACTGAAAATGCTTTTTCTGATTTTGCATTTTAGTTTCTTTCTTCTGTAATTTGTATGATGACCAAAGATATATGTAAATCAGAATAAAATGTTAAGGATAAAAAGAAAGAAAAAGATCACAAGACAAAACATGTGAAATATGATAAGCTTGGGGCTCAAAGCCATTTTTTCAAAATCAAGTTAATCTGGCTATTAATACTGTTAGGGCATCATTCCAAATCCTAGTTAGGAAAGTCAAGTTTGCAGAATTTTCAGAGAAAACTCTGTGGAGGAAAGGACTTGCACTGAAACAGGTTACTGTGAATCACCGAGGAAGACATGCTGTCTCTTAAGGAATCACTTGCAAAATAGAAATGTCTTCTCTCTCCAAGTCACACACCAGAATTGTGTATATTTAACCTAAAACCCAGGCACCTGCTCTTTTTAGATTTGATGGTAGTAAGGAAGATACAGATATAGAGAAAGTACAGGTCTAGGAACAGAATTTTATTTGATTCTGAAAAGTATCATGCAACAAATCTCATTCTTTTTAATGATCCTTGCTCAGCTTCCAGATGACAAAATTTACAAGTAAAAGGATGTGTAAGGTTAGCACCATAGCAGGAATAGCCTTCTCTTTACAACTCTATCTGATAGACAGTTATAAAAGAAAACAGAAGAAAAGAAAAACAAACTAGGTGACCTTGCATTTTTATTTTCAACATCCTAGATATTTAAATCTAAACATCCAGATACCATAACTCTCTGAGCACATCTAAATAATTCATGTTCAGCAAAACTTGCTCTGTACGTTAAGAAATATTTAAGTGTAAAATGGTAACCATCTCAAAGTACCAGCTAATATGCAAGGTAAAAATCGTAAAGGTCCAGAAAAAGAAAGGAAACAACAGAAATCAAATTGAGGAATTTGTCCCTCTTAGCAGTCTTTTGCAGGTATGCCTATGGTGACTTGATGCAAAGATCAAAAAAACCCCAAAAGGGATGTGTACTGGGTCTGGTTGGGATGGGTCAAATATGCTATCATTATCCTGTAGTACCCTAATTTCAAGGGCCAAATATCCAGATGTATTTCATCTACACTCTCCCACTTCCTACCTGCAAGCAACTACAGGATTACATCAGACTTAAAAAGTTTATTTTTCTTACTTTTGTTTTCATTTTAAAAATTTGCTCCTTGTGGTTCTTACTGTAAGGCTTTCAAGATAGGGAACCGTTTTACAAACCCTCCAATCTTTACCAAGCAGGAATTCTAATACAGGATTTAGGAGTTTGAAATGCTGTGTTACTATGTGCCATCTTCTTAAGGCAATGGAGTAATCCCTTTGAAGTATCCTAAGTTTGCATTACAAATCAATACTAAGATTTCCTTCATAAGCATCTCTAATTACAACACATGTAAAATTATTTGAATGTTATTGAAGGATTAACCTGAACTCCATTATTAAAAGAAGGGTTCAAACTAGGATCGTAAGGAAGATGCAACTTTCTGTCATAGTTTGGGAAATACATCTTTTGATTACTTCCACCTTTCAAGGTCATGTGCATGGACTTTTAACAGCAATATTAAAGCAACGAGTTAAAACAACTGGTTTGTATCCAAATCATAGCAAAATCATTTACTTTAATCCCAAAGCAAAACACGGTATAAACCAAACCAGCTGTTTTTTTCAGACCGATAAGCATCAGCATTAGAACATCTGGTAAATGCCATTTTACCACGGAGAGCCAACGTTAACATTGTACTACCCAGAGGAGCCTGTGCAGCCATGAGCGCTGCATCACTTTACCACCGGGAGAGTAACAAGAGTCTGAACTTTTCTTTATCTTTCCTTTATTTATGCTTGGACTTCCAGCACTGCACATCAGATACCCAGGGTCTTAATCTGTCCTACATCAGGCTGCAAAAATACAATGCTTTCTCAACTGTCCTGGCATCAACATATCAGTCACATCCAACAAACCCTTCACTTGAGTAGTTATTTCTATCTAAAAATGCATCTCTCCTCTTAAGGATTTCAACTAATGCTTCTGGCTTATAAAAGATTAAGTGCAATCAGTTACACTGAAAGTTTATAATGCAGCTCTTGATTGTATTTTCTGTGCACGCATTTACGTCAGGCACACAAATTATATAAAATAGTTTGGAGTACAAAAATATGGTTATAACATAGGAGTACCAAACAGCACAGAATTAGAACAGGTTTATTACCGTCATACCAATTTATATACAGACCCCCAAATTAAGGATTTTTTTTAATTCTAAGTACTCTTCCCAAATTGACAAATGTAGTGTACACCCTAAAAAAACTGCAAATTAACAACACAAATCTATTTCAATCCCTACATTGTCTATGCAGTCTGCACCAATCCTCTCTTGCACACAAAAATGTATTATAAATAATTTTTCACAAAATGTCACGTATGTTTTATTGCACATTGTACATGCCAATACCTAAAAGAAAGGCGCAAACCTTTCGCTTGATAACTGTTTAAATACCTAGCAGTTACTTGTGTAATGAATACTATTGCATTTTTTCAGGCTCTAATCTTAACTGATAATTTAAAAGAAAAAAAAGCAGAACATAAAATATGCCTTGAACTTTTGTATAGTTTTTGTGAAAGAAACAAGCTTTTTAAATTTTACTGATTTCTACTGTATAAAGTCATTAAAAATATCTGACCTAATTAAAAATCCTGTTTCAAAATCTCTGCATTTTTTGCTACAAAATTAGGCATACAGCTGCTTGTATAATCACATATTCCTTCTGTTTTGCAGAATTAGATGTTCCTGTGCTGTATTGACTAAAAGATTGAGTTACATAGGTTCTAGTGTTAACTACAGGAGTTACTGTGTCAGTCTCCGTTCTGCCGGTCTCCCCAGAGGTGGCGAGCCAGGAGCCTGCCAGAACACCAGAACAGGTCAGTATAAAAAGACACAGGGCACAAGTGGCCATCAAGCATCAAGGCCATGTATAGTTTCTGTTAAGCGGATCTCTACACTAAGGAATATGAGCAATTTATCGTTAATATGTGGGCTACGGTATGCTGCACTAAAATATGACCGCTAAACAAAGAGAATGATTCATGTATGACATATGTGCCAGCTAGTAAAAATGCCTCCACTGGGTAAAAAATCTGCATTTTGAGGGTTAAAACTCTGGCATGAACAAAAAGATTAAAAAGTCAATTGATCAAATGTTTTGCCAAGGATTTCTAAAGCTATTAGCCATCAACAGCTCCAGAAAGGGGTAAAACCAGCAAAACCAAACAACTAAAATTGCACTATTACAAAGAAACAAGTCCATGAAAGGGAGAGGCACCAGCTGCAGCTAAGGGACAGCCACTTCAAGAAGCCGATTGTTTTTTCGCTTGCAAGTTGGGATGTTGCCGTTTTTCTGGCTGCCTTGTATGAACTTCACACACACTTTGTCTTGTCTGAACTGGACCAGAAACCTAGGAGAGGGAATAAGATACATTTTAGTTAAAAGGTGGAAAAAACCACGAGGATCGGAAGTCTTTTCCTGATGGTTCCAAGCAGCACTCCAAAAGATGTTATTTTCAGGTCTGTATTGATAATAAGAGTTGGTGAATTAAAAAAGAGCCATAGGTTATGGTACAGTTTGAGTCTCCTTTGGGTAGTAGCTCTTAATTATTGCCTTTTGCCTGTAACTGTGGACCTTTTACAATAATTTGCTATTTCTTTAGAAAGAAAGAAGAAACAGAATTTCTAATGTACCAGAAATGCAGCAAAGACTATTTCCAACTGCTTCATAATCATCCAAAGGGACTTTTCTATTTTCATGGAAGAAAGCTAAACACTTCTATAGTAACATCAGGAGTGCTTTTCTTCTGGTTTATGCTTGATTTAGTATATCTGGTATTTCAGCAACTCTCCTATTTCTAATCCTTAGTTAGCCTTACAGCCCCCTGATCAGCAGTTGGGAAATTCACTTCCTTCCCAGCAATCTCTAAATTTAGATATTTCCTACGGTCCAGGAAAAATTAATCTGGATTTGACTCTTCAGTTTTTACTGGAAGAGAAATTTCATTGAATGTGGAGAATTGGTTTAAAAAAAAAACAAAAAACACCACAACAAAAACCAGGCTCCTGTGAAGCCTCAAACTTCTCACTGATCTGGATAGCAAGATTAAAAGCAACAAACAGGGCAGAGCTGCCTTTTGGCTCACATGAAGCGGGTTGCTGACCTAAAAAGTCCTTTGTAATACAGCACATTTTCCCTTTTAGCATCCTTAAAAAGTCCTCCAGCAGAGGCCAAAAACTTCAAAGAATTTGTTCTCCAGCCGGAAACCACAAATCAAGCTGACGGCAGAGCTCAGGGGAGGAAGTGGCCTCTGCTGCGCAGAGCTGCCCTTCGGTCCTGCTTTCCTCCTGCACAGCCCAGATGCTCAAAGATTAACTTGTTCGGTGCTCCCAGCCATGCAAGCATCTGGGAAACATGAGTAGGTCTTATAGCCATCATCTCTTGTCACCAATGCTGCATTTTCCTCGACTCATTGTTCCAATATTATATATAAATGATATGTCTCTTACTAGACATACCCCTGGGTCAACAGCATTTTTGCTTATATCAGCTCTCTTCCCAAAAAGTAGGGTACAATAGTCAAAATAAAGCCACATTTTCTCCTCAACCCCTAGTTGTGCGTGTATCTAAACTCTAGCAGGAAGAAGAGAGTACTGCTTCACCATCAACAGAGATGGAACAGCTAACAACTTAAAATTACTTAGTCTGGATAAACTCAATAGCCATACACACTTGAATGTTTTTAATCTGCAAAACAAGAAACAAAACCACATCCCAAAATGCAAGACTCCCAGAAAGCAGACTGTTTTCCAGACCTAAGGGAGGCAGGCAGTCCAGAGTAGTGCAACGCATGCTTAAACTCTTAGTAGTTTACTCCTTTGTAGCCATCCTTCAACTAGAAACTTACTGGGGACAGCCACACTCTTTTACAGGCTGAAAACACACACCCTTAAGCAAATTAAATCACATCTGGTAACAAAACAGAGGAAAGTGGCGGATGTCACTTTCAAGGAAAGAGCAAAATTAGCCTTTAAATAAACCCTAAAATCTGAACAGATACAAACTGTACTCACCATCATAACTCTAGAATACAAGCAGCATGGTGCAGCCAGATAAAAGGTTCAGTTTTTGCCTACAGAAATTTTATTTCACTATTGTTAAAGGGTTCCAAATTTTCTTCTTTATTCAACATGAATAAACCCACCAATTCAACACTACTGAAATTAGGGGCACTTCACACAACAAACAGAGTGTGTAACAATGGTGGACTAAGGGAGGGACTCTTATTCAGCAGGCTTTAGGAGTTCACATGCACACAGAAACGTTTTAACAGCATGGCTATAAAGTGCAAGTGCAGTCCTTACTTAAGGCCAAAATATGAAACTGTACCAAGAAGAAATAAATACTAATTTGAGATGCAAGCTTTTTATCAAAGCTTTTTAACAACCAAAAAAACTCAAACAACAATAGGTGGTTCAAACACCATCAGCAGGAATTTTAAGAATACATTTTTCACTTTCACAATAGAGAAGGTCCTACCTACTAGTACCATCATTACATGTGTTTGGGGGGGAAGCTTTTCATTCTGTATTGGTTGTTTTCACTACAACTTGGCACCCAGTGTCCAGTCTAATCAATAAACATAGGAATATGTGAACTTTTCAGTCACACACATAATGATTCTCTCAAACATAGTATCTCTTACTTATTTCTACAGCAGCAATTCTGCTTCACAGCCCTATTTGAAACTACCTTAAGAAAAGCACATTTTCTCTAGTGACTTTCAAGGAAAAAAGAGCCAAAATGAATACCAGAAATGAATACACACTGAAAATTGGATCCTTATTTACAAGTATTCTGTCGAAAGAAGTATTAGTTACACAACAGTGGCTTGTTTTTTTAACACTAGATACTTGACTTTTTAGCATGTTGTACTGAAGGAAATACACTTTTAAGCAAACAAGAAACATACTCATCAGATATCTCAATGTTGAGCTTCTGTTTGGTTTGGCTGAGAGTAGTGCGGTAAAGTTTAGTGGCCATTTCAATAAGGTGATCGCTGCTGAGCAGGAAATCTCCTTTACCAGCTGCTCCTGAACCCTGAAACAGAAAGGAAAGTAGTTAGGACTACCAAAAACTGGAATATTAAAAACACTAAATGCCAGCCAAGCAGGAGGTTTTACAAGGAGTCTTCTCTTCCCAGCACAATGAAACAACAGTCTTTTCTCTTGTAAATTAAATAGGGATGCAGTGCAATGAGTAGGATCAAAATGCAATTCACTCACAAACCTGTTGAGAAAGTTAAAAACACCTTCTGACCCTAAAGGGGGGTCACCTTCGTTTCTCCTGCAAAACTGTAGTGTTTCTGTATCCCTCCTCTGGCTACACCACAGAAAGCTCACAACATTTTCAGAAAGAAAGGGAAAACAATTACCAACATCAGTATTAGCATGAAGCTGCTCAGTATGAGTAGACACTATATATGACGTTCTTCAAATCCATTTAAGCTAGAATACAAATGCCACCTTAATGAATTCAGCAGAGCAATGCTGACAATGCAGTGAAGCAAATATAGCACTGAACCAAGTTCTTTAGAACCGAGTAACCAAATTAGCTGTGCCATAACATGGATTTCTTGGTATCCCATGAAGAAGAAAGAAATATCCTGCCAGTGTGTCAGGAAGAATGATACGAGCAACTAAAAAGGAAAACACTGCCACAAGGTATCTGAACCAGATTAAAGGCCCATATTACAAATGGAAAACTCTAATCCTGATAAGGCTACAGTGAAATATGAAGTCTGATTTTCACAATCAAATGATTGTTCATAATGTAATAACTGTTCTCATTTGGCTTCAGTAGTTCTAAATCAAAGTTTTTGCAGATATGGCAAAGTTCAATAAGCTTCTAAACCTACAGGCTAACTACTATGATTTAATGCTACAAGATAATTAATAAACAATTTTTGTATCACTGCATGTAAAACAGTCATATTATTGTAGTATTAAGTTATAACCAACCTCCTTGAGGTGCACCGCAAAGAAGCCATCATTTTGAGAGCTCATGGACACTTTGGTAACATCTCCCAGTGGAACCTCTGACTTGATATTCCCAGATTTTTGATCCGCAAGAAGGACATTGTTTTTGGTTAATAAGAAAATCCTGGATGTAGCCTGTAAAAATAAGAATGCATGCAAACCATTATCTACACAAAGAGAAAAATGGTCTTTATTGAGCACCTACTAGGACTACAAGCAGTTCATAGAGTTAATAATCTTGGCCCATATTAGTAAACATGAACATTTGATGTTCAGTAAAAGCTGCAGATCAGTTAAAATCGGGTCAAATTTATTTGTGTCTAATTAAAAATCGAGAAGCTTAGCCCATTTTGGCACACATGCTTAGGTATAAGCCGTTCCTTTAATTACTAGCTTACAGCTGTAAAATTCCGGAACTGAACCTCAGAAACTATGCAAATCAAGATAACCTCATTTCTCATGCTCTGTCAATCCCCAGGAAAGCCAATGTACCTTTGCAGTGATAGCTAATTCAGGACTAAGCCTCACTATTTACTGTTATTCGCCAAAACTGTGTTGCAAAAGAACACAAATCACATAGGTATTCTCAGTGTTATGTTCTCCTCCCTTTATCTCTTGGAATTATTCTTTAGAAGGACAAACATTCGTATTTTCAAATGACAAATATTTTTAAAGCATGAATGTGTATTCTTAAATTCATCTTAGAAAATAACAAAAGAGAACTTAAATCTACATATGGCTTTTTCTCCTGTAAAATTTTAAATAATACAATCTTAACTGTTGTAATTAAAAAGTAGCTGTCCTAAGCTCATAGAACCATAGCTCATTATAAATTTAGGGGTTTTTTTAAATCTTGAGAGCTGTAGCCTATGCAAGTACAGGAAAGATAATGTCTTCATTTAATTAGCTTCCCAAACCAGAAAATTAACTTGGCATCAACAACAGGCAACCTAATTTCACTCCCACAAATGCATAAATGACATCTACTACTTCTAATATTCAGACAGATATGGTGAAAACAATTACATTTACTAAGGGAGGATAATACTTTCTGGTTTAATAAGTATAATTTAAATGCAAAACAAGTTCTGTGTTGGCAGAATAAAAAAAGTACCCAGCATATTTAACAGCTTTATTCAAATGATACAAGAAACTTGCCTCTTCTTTCCAAAAAGCTTTTGATATCAACCAGAAGACAGGTCACTTACAATTTTAAAACATAATAAAATGAGATAATCAGGAGCTTGAATGACAGTGTGAACCTTGAAAGGCTAATTTTTCTAAATACTTGAACAAGAATAACGTTCTCTATATATTTATCTTCTTCAATTGGCAAATAGAAGATCTAAGTTTGGTACAGAGACTACATCTAGTTGTGAATCAATACATTCTGTTACCATTTGATGAGATGCCAGTTTTATTTGGAAAAGTCACTGAAATTTACAAACCCAAACAAACAAGATTTAGTAGTCTTTATATAAGTTTAAAACAGGTTTTTGAAATCACTAATTTACATAAATACAACATTTCCCATCTTGTCCTTAAAAAAAAAGCATTTTTTAAAATCCTCAGATTACTACATGACAGAAATGAAGTCTCCCTCTCAGTTTACTTATAACGAAAAAGATCTACCCTTCTGGATAAAGCAATTCCATTTTATTACCTTCCCATTAGCTCTGTTGATCTTATTCACAACTTCTGCAATAATGATCTTTTCATCCACAGCATCTTTAAGTTTTTTGTACTTGGGGTTCTTGCTGATTTCCAGGTAAGCCCCTTGGAATGGCTGCCCAACACTGTCCAACAAAAAGACAAGGGAAACAAGAGTTAAATATGAATCTCAGGGAAGAAGCAAACGTCCTGAAACAGTCGCATTCTGCTTCAGGCTTCACGGAGGCAGGAGATGCAGCAAATACCATTTTCAGTGACTCTATACTGCCTAAAGCTTCCTTAAGCTTTGATATGCTCTCTGCCAGGGAAAGTCATTTGCTGCTTCATTTTTAGCGAAATAATACTCTCAACAACCCAGAAACCTCTACATACCTGTTTCAAACAGCAGTTCAAAATAGTTTGCTCTTGTCTAACAGAATAATTAGAACAACAAATACATAACTGAATGAAAACAGGGCTCTTAATATGGTGCGTTTTTTATGCAGTGTACTTGTCCCCCATTCTGCTGGGAAGCTGAAAATGGCAGCGCCCTGCGCTCTTCCCCAAGACTCTTCAGGTCGGTACCACCATTGACTCAGTGCAGTGGTGTTGGCACACTGACTGTGCCATGAGGCACTCTACATAATGGGAAAAATAACTTTTTAACTACACAGTAGTGTGGATATATCTCCCAGCATATTATCCCAGGGGAATGGAAAAAGGAGGATGGGTAAAAAATAGTATGTGTATTACATAGATTCTTATACATTAACAGCACAGTGATGGTGAATAAAGAGAAATTTATCACCCAAGACATTAATAGGAATTTTTTTTTCCCTTGCTCTGGAAACATTTTTTAATTAAATAGGCCAAATTGCTACAGATATCAGGCAAAAGTACACACTTGCATATGCAGACAATTTTGATTTAAAATCACCCAATAGCAGTCTCTCTGAAAACAGGAAATAAAACCTCAGTAGGACTGACACCTCTGTTCTTTTGCAGTATTTCAAAGTGACAGACAAGAACCTGCCTTCCAGACCTGCTCATGTTAAATGTGTACCAGCTCTTTGCCAAGACTTGTTGCACTTGCAAATCACCCTGTCTTTATCCACCTCAGGGTTATACTGTAAGAGCTTTGCTATCAGGTAAGAATTGGTGAATACAGTTGCTGCTTGCTTTGTTTGGAAGTCCTTTTAATTAATCACTTTGATTAAATTACAAAGTACTAAATCCAAAGCTTTCCCAAACTAGAGCCCAAGAGGAACCAATATATTAAGTGGAATAGCACTACCTTTCTAATTGCATCTCTGGCACACAGGGAGATGGGAGAGAAAAGGAAGGTTACTGGTATTTGAGAACTCACAAGAAGTCCTTCTCTGTTCTTAAATAATTGTATTATACACAGAAGATTATCCACATCCTATGAATCATTATCATATCAACTAATCACAAATTTTGTACACTAATTTCCTCCACCCTTAGGCCAATAAAAAAAATCCAACAGGAGCTAATCAGCTCTGAATAGAAGACAAAAAGAGATGGAAATGTTTCTAAATGAGTGCAGGGTGGGAAAAACATTCTAACTTTCTACCATGTTGGAACTTTGTTTCCTTCTGTTTTTATTAATTAGCATTATGAAACCATAGTCACCAACACAGTAGATTCCCTGTAGACTCTTTCCTCAATCAAACAATGACAACTTGCAAGCTAAAACTGAGATGAATCAACAGTTACTCTCTATCACATACACCACTTGAGAGTATCTTGGCGAAAAGTAACTTAGACATTTATTTTGTTGTATAATATTTCATTGTTCAGTCTTGGCATAAAAAGTACCAAACCAGGGATATAAATAAAATTCCTTCCTTCCCAAGGAGCTCTACACTGATCAGATGTATACTGACTCAAAGCAAAAAAAACCTGCTTGCTCCTAGAAAAGTCCAAAGGCAACATCCTTCCTTCTCTTTTCCCAGCAGCATAAAAAGACATCCTGAAGTAAATAAGGAACAAACCCCAAGCTAACATATACAGCCATTAAATAAGTGATCCACTGAAGGGAAGAAAGACAAACATATACTGAACCCATTGCAGGAAAAAAGGAAATGTCTCAATAAAAAATGAAACAAAACAAAAGCAATGAAACACACAAACAACCAAGCAGTTTGTCCGTCCATGGAACTGCTCTCATCAACTCTTGCAGATTCCTGTTGCTCTCTCTACTGGACACTGCTTCTCATTTTACAGTGCCTTGTTCCTGCTCAGCTCAAACTATGGCTTGAAAAGAAAACTCTCCTGCGATGGACAAGACCTTTGCTTTCAAGAAAAACACAATTTCTAAGCTCATATTCACTTTAAAAGTCCAATTCAACTTCAAGGACATCAGATCTCTATTTTGTCAGTTTTATTGCGTGGAAAAAATAAAACGCATTCTTTAAGTAAAATCAGATACTACTGCACTTTCTTGAGTAACGTTAGCTCTGCAGATAGAAATGACAAGAACTTATCAGGTTTTTAAGAACTCAGTAATCTAAAAAAAAACCAAAAAACTTATTTGCAGCAATCTCCCCATTTTAAAAAAAGTCTCAAATGAAAAAAAATATTCTAAAATGGAAATTAACTTCTAAGCACTTTTTAAAGTATCCTTTCAAAAAGATATATACCAATGTATCTCTTAAATTACCTAGCCTTCACATTAGAGCATTATGCTGAACATACTGAGTCTGAAGACGGGAAAGCTCCCTGGCATGCCTCATCTGGGAGTGACATTGTGACTTACAGCCTTTCAGTTCAGCCTGCATTTATTGCTTGCAGGAATCAGCATGATGGAAACTAGGGGAAAGGGTGAGAGTTATTCCCTTCTAAAAGTTCTCCCAACTTTTACGATGTGAACAGGTCATGAGGGGTTAGAACAACAAAACATCATGGCTTCTGGACAGAAGTGCTCAGTATCACTGGATTAGTGGGCTGCAACAACATCTAAATTAGAAGCAAATTGAGGTCAATTTCCAGGATTGTAAAGTAAAATGATGAACGGACATTGCCGAACAAGGAAAATGCCCTTTCCTGCTTAAGATAAAAAGCAAAATCCTGCTTAGTTTTCTAAATCTGTGTAAGAATACTGAATTTATTGTTCACTAAAAGCACAGAGTAAGTCATTACCTGGCTGGATATAAAGCCTTCTTGTCCTTGAAAAGTTCACTTGCTTCCAGTTTTTCTTCATATATAAGCTTCTGCTGATCTGTGAACTGGTCTCTGTACTTTTTACACTACAAAACATATATTAAACAAACCAAAAAAATTATCCTTCCAAATCTGATTTGAAGCAGCAGCACCACTCACTAATGTTTGCTTATTGCTCAAGATGCACATTCTTCATATACCTCTGAAGTGACTCAGCTCCATCCTACGTGCCACTGCAGCAGTGACACACAGCAGAGATGTTTTTCTCCTCACCTATTCCAGATACTTCTGAATTGCACCAAAACCAGTATCTAAAACATCTCATTTCAGCATGTTTCAATTGAACGTGAGCTTTATCTATCAGATACCAGTCATTAGAAGACTGTGCTTAGAATGTTCCCAGAAACATGTATATATGCATAGCTCCACAATTGTGGAAGTTTATGTAAGCAGAGAGAAAGAACAAAACACAGCTAAGAGTATTTTTCAGGATCAGAAAGAAAAACTATTCCTTGACAATTCACAGAAAACATAGCCCACAAGATCAGTAAAACTGATCATCAGCACTTATACAGATTCTCGCTGTTCTCTCCATCCAAAGATCCAAAATGAATTTCAGCTAACCACAGCTCATAAGTAAAAAATTCCACCCTGTATGTCCAATGTTGGACTAAGAGCTAGTCCCAGTCCTGGCCATGGACACAAGTATTATAAGCTACCAATTAACAGGCATACTGCTTTCCTATTAAGTTAAAAGCTGATGGCAGGAAGCAGTTGTCTCTCCCTAGCCACTGAAAGGAGTAGGTAGGGTAGTTATATCCTTTGCAGGCCAAAGACAATGACCTTCTTCCAAAGAAATAAAATCATCCTGCCTGGAAGGGAAAGAAATACATCCTAAAAATAGGCCCTTCATGAACAAAACTACTGAAAATCATGTGATGAAGTTCTCTATAGACTGGACCAGAATGTGTCCTACCCTCCACAGATGAAAAATCCTCTTCAGTTCCTTGTGAGTGGAATCCAAGAAAAGGTAAGGTCTTGCTGGCCAGTTTTTATCTACTGGTGATAAAGAAGGCATCTTATTCTTCATTTCCAGGAAGTATTTTTGCATCTGTGATAAAATTAAAGCAAGATGGTTTATTAATGTTCAAATATCATAGTTATTGAAATAAGCACAGAAAAGCAGATGGTCTGTGATTAAAAGCACAGTTACCAAACTGCAACTCTCAGCTTTCATGAACCTGAATATGGATTTAAAAATCCAGATATATTAAGAAATGCAGATTTAGATATCACAGAAGTGTAGCAAATGCTTATTTAGTACCATTGCCACATCTTCAAAACACTATCACTACCCTTTCTTTACAACATCAGAATACTTAAGTTGTCAATTTTCCATATGCTTAGCTAGGACATTCCCTTACAAAGAGTATCAAGGCCATAATACAGCTGTTACTTTTGCTAGAAAACAAAAATATAAAACACAGAAAATGTACATGTGCTTTGTATGGATATATACATACAAGTCTCTGAAGGGTAAATTCATAAATTTTTTTTCCAGCATTGGCTCTGAAGAATTTCCTGTACTCTCTACGGACCTGAAAAGTTAAATAAATGGTCAGAGTGAATACAAAGAATTAATTTGTTTGCACAGGTACTCTTTTATAAGCTATATGGCAGAAAACACTTAAAAAAGCATACAGACATGCAAAGTGTTCCTGAAACAGGAACACCAAGTGGATACACTTAAAATATACAAGCCAAACCATGGACCAAGAGGTCAGAAAGTTACCTTGGCTGACTTGAGTACAGTCATCTGCAAATTTAACAGAGAATGTGAAATACCTTCCTCTGACAAGGCAGGCCATTCAAATATTGTTGAATTCACAGCATGAATCTATCTTTATAGGCTTTTACATAAAGCTGGACTGGAAAAAGTGAGGTATCATCAGTGATACATATTTTATTGTGTCTAAAGTGACACTAAACTGATGTTAAATTACACAGTTAACTGATGAACTGTTTCTGATTTTTCTCCTTTAAGATTCTTAATACACCATTTTCTATAACAAAAAATTGATTTCTTTTCCACAGCAGACTTATGCATGAAAAAACTCTTTTCATACCAGCAGTCTTCATTCCAAAAAGGAAAAGAAGGTTTTGGTGCTTGGTAAGAGCAGAGAATCAGCACAAAGGTTGCTTCATGTCAGTAAGCTTGATATTTGCTCCTATTTTTTTTTTTATATAAATCTAAAAAGTGATCACTGAGAACCATTTTTGCAGGTGATACTGATTTTTAATACATGCTTGTAAATGTAAGTTTCAGAGTACTTGTTTTCCCTTTGTATTTCTATCAGTGCTAATTAGCAGTATGTAAATTCCTCTCTTCAGAAAATGCAATCTAAGAGCACAACTGATTTGCAGTTTTATGTGAAGCCCAGGCTCACATCAAGTTAACTGAAACATCCCCCAACTTTTTTCAAACTTTGGCACGGTCTGCAACACACCTGTTACAAGTTTTGAGCAAAAACCAGGGAAAACATCACGGCTTTGCGTAATTTACCCCAGAGCAAATTTAGTGGTTTTAGCTAACTTGCTATGTGTTGCTGAGTTCACTGTAACCAGAAAATAAAGGGAAATCCATAGAGGAAAAACCCACATCAACTTATAAGAAAAAGTTTGCTTGGCTTATCCTGGCATACCTTCTGACCCCTACTGAGGTGTCATGCATTTTAAGATAAGCCAGTGTTTTGAAAGCAAGAACCTGTCACCATTCTGAGATTAAAAAAACCCTCACAGATAAATGGGTTTTGCTTAATTAAGATGCGTCAGCAAAACTGACAGCGTTCAGCTGCCACCACTCTATGCAAATAGAGCACATAATTTTATCTTCCTCACTTTATAAGAAAAATTATTAGAGTTCTTATTCAATGACTTTCTGTAAGGTTTAATGCTCTATAATTACTGTACAGCCTTTATTTATTATTCAGGGATGGAAATTAACACTCTCAAAGCCACTCCAGCCACAATCATCCCAGATCTCGCCATATTCTCATAGACTCTCTTTAATGATGTTGCTTTGTATTATTCTCCATGAGCTGCAAGGTGTGCAAATTAATTTGGAACAAATGGACTAATATACACCCACACATCCTATTGGCACTGCAGGGAAGCTGCAAAGCAAGCACTGAGAAATGCAAGCCGTTCCAGAAAAGCCCAAGTCTGGAAAGTACCACAAATGCTATTAAATCTCCTTACCATACAATTAAAAAAAAAAAAAAAAAAAAAAGGGACTCAAGAATTAATGGTTTAATCTTGATCACTTGTATCAACTTTAAATCTTCACCTCCACATGTCACAGGTGAAAATACTTTGCCATCAGACAAGTGAGAATTGCCTGTGGTAACAGTGACATATTGGAATCACAGGCTATGCTTTTATTCAGAAAAATCTGCCTGTTTCAGGTGAAATGGAAGTGCCACTTACACTATTTAAAAAATACATTGAAAAATCACATGATAGACAGGCAGAAACATATTCCTGCTGTAATGTGCCTTAAAGGTTTTGGATTCATCAGTTTTCATTTAAATGCCGCTGTTTGATATAAAACAGCCTCTGAGTTCTCAGGAGGGACATATCCTTGTTTTAAAATCATAAAAACAGACCCACTTTGGCAGTAGTACCTCAAGTGTGATTCTGATCTGCAGAATGACTTCTTAAAATGGCTCCTTTGTATTTCCAGCTCTGGTTTCCAAGTACGTAGTATAATGGATTTTTTTTATATACATAATACATATTGATTATATATAATTATATGGTTTTTAACTATTTTTCCCATTTCATCATTGTTAGAATAAGTATTGGAATATTAGAACTGGGGTTTAGTCTGCATTAACAAGCAAATTGTTCCTTTTTATACATCTGTAGTCTACAATACCCCTGTTAGCGAAAGAGACACCCAGCCAAACAAACTGATTCTGATTTCCACAGTTCTTCAGGACTGTGTCTGTAAAACTATGTTTGAAAACTGTGTTAGGTAAATCGTTTGGGCACAGACCTGAAACTTCTCAGGATGCCATTTTCATAGTCTATTTACAGAGCAGAACTACATTTTTCCAGATTACAGATGTGTTTTCTTTTGCCAACCAGTCCTTGAAAGAAAGAGACAAAACCCAAAAGACTCTTGTACGTTCCCATTTTTCTGGGAATTCATGGCTGCCACCAGCCATAGGTAACTGCATGCAATGCCATGCCCTAAAAAGGCTTGATGGAAGCAGCAGGACATTATCATTAGCTTTACACCATGCTCTCAACACTGGGGTCAGGGGTCTAACGTGAGCAGCAGTGAGAGTCAAGCAGCTCCACCCTATTCCCATTCAAACAAGCAGAGGTCACAATAAGAAAATACATTCTTGTAATCTTTCCAGTAGGATCTCTGCCAACGTAGGTCAGGTTTTAAAGTCAAGCACCGTAATTGAGTCCCTTTAATCTGACGTTGGTCTTTTACTTGAAAACTGAAATTCCTGATACGAAAAAATCACCTGATGCCTAAATATTGCTGTAAATGAGGCATTTTCAGCTTACGAATTTTTCAGTAAAGTCCATGACAAAATTAAGCAATGTAATTCTGTGTAAAAGTCATCCCTACTAGTGAGCCCACATAACTGCTTGTTTATTAAGTGTTAGTAAGATGCCACGCTTTACTGAGTTCATGTTGAGAGATGGGAGTGTTTGAGAAAGTACCTTCAGTCCAAGCCAGTAAGCCCAAATGACTGCAACAGCATGCTTACGCCTAGCCTCTTCCTTCAAGCGTTTCAATTCCCTTCGAGCCTAAAAGGTTTAGATAGTGAACAAAAGAGACAGCCCGATGCCGATAGCACAACGACCAGGAAAAGGCTTCTCCCAAACAGAACAGCCAACTTACAATCAAGATAGAAAGATGGAAAAACAGCGTTTAACCTTTAAAACCCAATGTGTCAGTGTGAACTGGTGTGAAGCCACATAGGAGGTCAAAAAAGCCTCCAGTGCCGCTTAAGTGGCATGCACAGATAAGAATTTTGTCAGCCCCACTATTCACTATCAGTGTTTCCATCTTCTCTTCTGTGCACACCTCACAATCGGTGGTATCTTGTTACTTGATTCTAATGGAAAACTTTGCCTGCAGTTGAATGATCAAAATGACGCATATGAAAAACAAGACTTAGTTAAATCTTACTATCTAGTCACTTCTTCCACTGGCAAGTGCCTGGGCAGAACAGAATCAATTCTGAAACTATGTATGCAATGATAAATTACCAGCACTGTATTGAGGGCTTTTATTCTGGAGGTTATTTTTTATTTCAATCTTTATGTACTTCAAAAAAAGTTCTCCAGCCTGGTAAATTATGTCTATCTATGGAATGAAGGGGTAAAACCCCTAGTGCCTTCCTCACGTACAAAGAGATAGGCACTTATCTACGTTTCATCAATCATTTCCATTTTAGGAAAGCAATTTCCAAAGTATTCTAAACACAAAGGCACATGTGGGCAACTTAACAGAATCTCACATTTTAGGATATATCTGCACTTGTCAAGTTATATGTTGTCAAACAGACTCGTGCAACAGCAGTTCTAGCCTGGGTCAGTTATGCTTTTCTGATGCAGCTAGAAAGGTTAATTTGCAGGCTCTCAAAGAATATGTTTTCACTCATCTGCTCGGAACAAAAGCTCCCACTATACATATACAGCACTATAAAAACAAGGACTCCGCAAAGCTAAGAATTTGCCTGTCTTGTGAAAAGGAAGGAAACCGAGTACTTGAGGTCTATAGCTCTTTTTTCTTTGGTTTGTTTGTAAAGCCAGTGATCTCTGATGATAACTTTCAGAAACTTTTGTTTTAAATATTCCCCTAGGAAAAGATAAAACATCACACCAATAACAAGCTTTATCTCTTATCAGATACTGCAATTCTTTTTATAATCTTAATTCAATGTAGATTATTTTAAACTATGTATATTATTATGTTTAGATTATTTATATTTAAAGAATAAGGAGGCAATTTTTCATTAAATTCCTGTGAGCCAATTGATAAAAATAACGACTAAAACATGTTAAAAATTATCCAGATCTACTAAATATTTAAACGAGGAGCTCGAATACAGTTAACACTACTGCATCCACTTTCTGGATGTATCCTTTTTAATTCTAAACAGCATCTTAAACATATGAAAATAAGTATCACTTCTGCAGTACTGAGCAATTTTTGGGGGTGAAAGGAACTCTGGTTAAAAAGAAAATAAATTATCAGTGTATCGCATTTAAACAAACATAGAGGAAACAGTGCGTCTATCAAATTACACAGATACCTAAATATCAAGCTAGCTCTGAAAACTTCCAAAGTCTCTCTAGTATGAGGGAAATTCTGTACATGTTCGCTTGGATTCCCATGGCTGCCATTTCATTAGAAATCTAATAGATTTATATCAAAATAGCAAAGGTCAGCATTATACTCCAGATTTAATTTGCGCATATTTCTTCATCTAGTTGGTAAGGTATTCTGAAAACACTCCCCCCTCCGCTCCTCCAACCTAAGTAATAACTGGAAAATGTTTCAAACCTAACGTATTTACTGAGTATGGTATTCCACTAAATTACAAATTTATTAATTGCAACCAATAAATTTTTGACCTGTAGTGAACAGTAATTCAAATGTTCACATAACCCACAACTGCAGGCTGGGGATTAGCAAGAATCTTTCAGTTGGACTTTGCTTCTGAAAACAAACAGCTGATGCTGGAATTCCTGAGATTTTTCTAGGGCTGTAAGTTTAGAATTGCAAACTAACATAATTTTCTGCTAAAAGATCGGGTCATAAAACCACGCTTTACTTGTACTTCCTGAAATTTTCTTAGTGGTTCAAATCACAGCCAGAGAATCAATTAAAGCAGCTAAAACTAAAATTTAGTAAAACTTAGTAGCAGTTGTTTGAACTTGTAAAAACAAAGACTGTCCAGGGTGCAGAATACACATCCTGATGAAGAGCTCAACTGGATCACTAAAATAGAGTGTCACTGAAAGCACTTGTTAAGGGGGGGGGAAAAAACCACACCAACCCCCCCGACCTTCTCTCCCCCCACAAACCATGCTTCGCATATTTACATGTAGTTAAGTGCACTTCCTAATTTGAGAATACTGTAGTCCAGTCATTTTTAATCTAGTCTAATGGCTTGTTAGTGCAAATCACTACTTGGTTGCCATGCAAAGAATTACCTACTCTACAAAAAAAATGACATACAGAATGTTGTCAGATTTTATTAAGTGTGGCATGAATGGAAATGGAAGGAATCAATGATCATGCTCTATTATTTTAAAGTCAATTGTATTAGTCATTAATTCTCACTATTTACTATGATTAAATGTTGATATTGTTGGGTAATGAAGAGGAGCGTGTGATATGTGCGTGAAGTACCTTATATCCAAGCCAGTAAGCCCAAATAACAGCAATAGCATGTTTATTTCTAGCCTCCTCCTTCAGTCGTCTCAGTTCCCTTCGCGCCTGTGATGCATTTGGAAATGGGATATAGAAAAGCTTAGGAAAGAAAAGGTTACTGCAAGTTCCCAATGGTGCAAGAAAGAAAGAAAGAAACCAGTCACTAAAGACAGCAAATATTAAAGCGTGTCCCAGCTTCCCAGACTGCACCAGCTAAAACATGTTAGCAGCAAAGAGAAACAAAAAAAATCAGCAGTTTAAGCCACTGAAAATATGCCCAGATAACCTTATCCTGAACAGCCTTCTTCATTACATGTAAAGACAATTAAGTGCACAATTTGTTGCCACCTTCTTACCTGGGTACCATGCCAGTAAGCAGCAATTATTGTGGCAGCCTCATTACAACGCTTCTGATGCTTAAGTTCCCGAAGAAGTTTCCGAGCCTGTATGCAATTGAAAACATTATTCAGAAAAATAATTGTAATTTCTTTATGATTTTAAACTAAGGCACTGCAACCTGCAAATCTAGGCAAAACCAAAAAAACAATGCCTCCAAATCTCCATGCAAAGAAATTAATAAATGCTATGCAGCCTAACATTCCCTATTCCAGGGAGGATTCTGTGCACAAGTGAGAGCTTGGGACTGGCAGTTCAGGGGATCTTAGTTCAATGTTTAATTTTCTCCCAGATGTATTGCATCACCTGACATATCTGTATGTCTGTCTGTACCATGGCAACAATACTTCTCCTCCACACAGTATACGTCTTATCCATTTAGACTGCAATAAAGAATCAATCACAAGTAAATTGCCTGGCTTTAGGTCACACTAACAGCTGCTGTCATACCAGGCTTTTATCCATGTCAGTGCTACTGCAAAAGAGCGTGTTCTCCAATGACAAACAAAAAAATATAACTCAAGATGATGCTTTTACCCAGTTTTCTTCAAATAACGCTCATGGGAAAGGACAGCATGTCAATAGTTAGACTGAAAGAATATTTTAAACTCACTTAAACAAAATAATAATGACAAAGTAAAAATCAAGAAAAATATTAAAATCAAATTACGCTAGTTGTATTGCTGGCAAACTAAAACCTTCTGGGCAGGAGAGGGCTGTTTACAATTATAGCTAGTGACTGCAGCCCCTTCCTTCCCCGTCTGACAGGAAGGGAAGGGACTCCAGAATTAAAGGCAGTTTTCCCTTCCCCAAGTAGAGGTGAAAGCCACATTTAGTGTGGTGGAGGAAAGTTAGTAGGAGAACAGAGGAGCCCAGGGACATTTTTTCTGAAGCTGGAGAGCAGTAGTTGCTTTAAGCACTGTGGCTGCTTTCATGTGAGCTGTAAACCTCATTTTTACCTCTTATTACAGCATCACTCCTTAAGTCTCTACTATGGCTGCAGGATTATCCCTTCACAAAGTACAAACCTCTCAGAGAAGAAGCAAACTTGTAGCAAATTGAGGCAAAGGCCAAGCAACCAGTGATATACTACTTGCTCAACACGAGTACAGTACATTTTCACCCCTCTGCTTAGCACATAGAGGAGAATTGAAGACTTAGCACAAGTAACATACTGCCCAGGGGACCCAAAGCATTTATTTTAAACCAGCTTTTAATTTTTTTCATTGTTTGAGAATCCTGTTAACTGTAAAGTAACCACCAACCAGAACTTATTTCTTCCAATCAGTCCAACGTTACAGTTTTAATAAGCTCAGTGGCAGAGTCCCAGACCATTCCACTCTGGAGCCGCTGGGCTGCCTGGTTAGTGTGTACCTAGGTCTGCTCTGAACACCAAACTCATTCATCCACGCGCCAGCCCACGTAAAGAGGGCACCTCTCTCCAAACTCTCTGGCAGAAGACACTCCAAGGGTAATGCAGTAGTTGAGTGTGGTCCCAGCCTTCCACTTGCACCGTTTGCAGGGATTCGTACCCCAGGCTACATGCAAATGTCCCAGCCTCACCTCTTCTATGGCAAACACAAGTGTTTAACAATGGCTACGGCACAGCCACGGCACCACGGACAGAATACGTGAAGTCTGGAAGGCTCAGTGCACTCGGAATGCGTTTTCTGACCTGCTCCTTACCTCACCATGCAGACACAGCCGCAGTAACAGGAAACTCACCTTCCATCCTCTGATGTAAGACTGTACTATAATAGCTGAACTCTTTATCTTCTGATACTTTTTTTGTTGCTGTATTGAAAATAAAGACATGATGCTTAGAACAGATTATTTCCACTGTAAAATATTGTTTAACAAAACTTTCATTCCTCACACACGAAAATATGATTAAGGATAAAAGCACTCAATGTAAAAAGTGAACAATTTGTGATGAAGCAGATCAGAGAGTAGATTCTGTGTTCAACTCAAGGGGAAACAAAGCACATTGACAATGCCGTATGGACAATGTCACTCTCTCTTTACAGAAACGCTAAGTTCATGGTCAGCAACAAAAAGTGACATGGATTAAATACTAACAGTAACAGCTTTATTTGTCTTTCACTCCAACAAAGTAGTATACAAACCATCACAAATCAGGTTTGTTGGCTAAGCTTTTTACCACCTTTTCATAAGACTTATGCGGTTCCTATTACCTGCAGTCCCTTTATAATACTAAAAGCTGATAAGTTCAGAACAGGAAAAAGAAAACCCATGGATTCTTGAATCACACACTGGAATATTACCCAAGTATGCCAGTTTGAACAATAAATTTCCTGGACAGCTGAGCATTTTCCTTCTGAAAAGTTCAGTTCTCCAGTAGACCAGTGGTTAGTATAATACTAAGTGAACAACAGTTGACAGACTTTGCAAAAAGTCTTTTAGACTTCACGCTCAGCCCACTCAATTACAGTGAACATCTCTGTGAACAAGCTAGAGAGAATCCCCTCTAAGCCATATTCATGCCATGGCTGCTGTCTGTCATACCTTGCAAGGGAACAGACAGGCAAGTGTCTGCAGATCCTATGACAACTCCTTGTGCTGGAGACTTGGCTAAAAAGCTTTGTTTGTGCAAGGGATTCCTTATGAAACCTTCCAAATTGCAGTGCCTAGCAGTCATGTTGGGTTAGGAGAGTGGTGCCCTCCATCTCCGTGAGGAGGCTGAGGAAATATCTCTATCGTCACCCAAAAGTAATTCGGAGGGCCTGGCTATGACTCCATCCTGCATTCAAAGACAACTGCTGCTGTGTTTTACCAGTGAACCAATGAAGGTCTACAATTAAGAAATCAACAATGATGTGAACTTTGTCACATATTTGCTTGCATTTCTTTATGTTAAAAGTTGTATAAATATAGCTGTGGAAACTCCATTTTTAATTAATTAAGACTGTATGAGATCATAACGAAGCCATATGGGCACAGTGCAATTCTGTAACGATGCTGTTTATAGTAATGGTGCATTCAATCACAGAAGTTCAGAGAGAAGAGTTTTTACAGTAAAAAAAGCGCATTTATTCATATTTTTTCCAAATTATCTATGCTTCTCTCTAATTATCCAAGACAACAGAGCCAAACACTAATGGCTTTCAAGATGATAAGCAGAAATTCTCATCAACTGAAAAACAGCGGTTGTTAATTCTGCAACTTGTAAGATGATGCTTTCTTTCCATATCATATATTTTATCGAGCTTTCTAATACGTACACAATAACAAAACACAGCTGAGATGTTTAAGAACCATTTTAAAACTTAAAACAACAAATATTTTATCATATAAGTCAATGTCATTTACTGACAGAAAGACCTGAGTCACACAACAGTACTGTTCCGTTTGTGACATAGAATACCCAGTCTACAAACAGATTTGAAATTGCTTTAGAACTATATCAATAACAATACTGAACTATGAGTCCTATGAGCTATAATTAAAATAACTCCCTGAGATCCTCCCAAGCAGCATTCTTGAGCCTCAGATGCAAAGGTTCCAAATAAGGCAAAAATACAAAAAGCCTTAGGAATGATTGAATTCCACAGAATTGCACATGTATGTTACTGAACATTTTTTACGCATTAACCACGTGTTCTGAGAGCACTCTAAGTGCCAGGCAGCACAGTATTTTAGCTGTAAGAAAAAGACTCTTCCCAGCTGGGCCACAAAATCCTGCTCTCCCAGAGCTAAAGGACTCTGGTGAGCTTTTTAATTGTTTGAGCATAAGCACAATGTAAACACTTAATAGTGGTCTATAGAAACTAAATTGTCTGTGTTCACATTATCGGTACTTAAATACTAACAGAAAATTGAATTCTTTCAACACTTCTCCATACACATTCAAGGAAAAATACCATCTTAAGTTTATATGAAATATCATATCAAGGTTGTACCAAAAAAAAAAAAATGTATTAAACAACGACAAGAACCCCCCATTTAGTAAGGATAGTATCTTACTGCATATCTCCTGTACCAGGAAGCTATCACAATCTGGCTTCTTTTCATTAACAAGAAGCGTGTGCGGCACTTCCAACCTCTATAAATCTTCTCAATTAGAGTAGCCAAGTCCTCCAACCGCTGCTTTCTCTGATCTTCTAGTTTGAAGAGCTGGGTGGGGGGTTTTTTAGGGTTTTGTTTGACAAAGAAGAAAACAGCAGAGAAGAGACCAGAGAAAAACCATAAGCACAGGTATTGTAAATGAAAGCTCTCCTTTATTTAAGCCCCCCTTCAGACACCTTTTGATTTATTCATCTCCAGAGCTATAGGCAGATACATCAACAAGGTTTGTGGCAGATACAGTGTCGCAAGTCAGTACACAAAAGTTACATTAAATTCAGGCTGACAGCTATTGTAGAGTCTTGACTCACACCAATTTTAATGGGTCTAACATTTAAAAAGTGCCTTTTTTTTAATGCTATATTCCACCGCAAAACATCAAAGCATTGTATCTAGAAAAATCTGTAGTAACCAGCTAGTGAATTATGCAGTTCATAACACGCTATCCTCAAGAAAGATGGCTTGATTTCACAGAAGAGATTTTTCACTTACCGTTCTTGGGTTGCGGATGAATATCTTTGATCTACCAAACGAAAATTCTTCTTCAGGGATTTCCAATTCATTAAACAGTACCTCTACTCCAGCCCTAATAAGAAGTAAATGAGCTTAGCACACATGACCCCCAGCTCTAAAACTTTCTAGTTTACATATTCACAGATTAATTTATGGAAAGTATACGAAAGCATATTTTAAATTCTTAAATAGTGCTTGACGTAAGAAGATTGAAAACCTAACTCATTTAGTCACTGGTTATTTAGCTGAAGACAAGATTCAGAATAACTTGATAAGAGCAATTTTTATTCAACAGCATTAGCAATGGCCTATTTTTTCCTCTTACATCTATAATGATTTTACTTTAAAAAAAAGGAAAAAGGAAGAGCTCTCACACTAACATCAAAATGCAAAATAAAGACTGATGAGTTTGACAAATGCTAACGTTCCACACTCTACCAACTGCTTTTTATAAATGTCAACAAAAAAGAAGAGAGGAATTGCACAGATCTTTGTGGTGATTGTACAATGCTATTGTTATCAATACTACACTTCCACCATTATCCTGATAACAAAGTTTTAAATTGTAGCTAAAGATATTAATCTATTATGAAAGAAATTTAAATCATGCTATTGGTGGCCATGTGTAAAAAGAATTAAGAGAAGCTCATTTGCCTACCCAAGAGATTATCTGTAAAAATACATGTGAATACTATGCAATTTTAAATTATATATTTAATACAGTTGATTTGCAAGTAGTATTCTCTCATAGCTGTTCACCAATCATTATGTAAAATTATTCTTGAACGAACAGAGGAAGATTGCATGACTGTCTTCAAAGGGTGTTCCTGCACTTTGAAAGTTGGTTATTAAAGATAAGTGTCCTTCTGATTATTCCAGATCTCCTAGTAATTTTGATTCCACTCCAGTATTTCTTTCTCTCTCACCCTTTCTTTCAGGCCCAGATCAGTAAAGGCTGCAATGTATTCTAAAAACAAGGTGCTCTCCTTGCTCACATGCAAAATCTTTTCCATTAGTAGATCAATTCATCACTAAAATCATCTCCTTTGCCAAGGAACTGTAATTTTGAGCCTACTGAAAAGTACAGGTGGCCCAGTGAATGAACCCATCCAAAATCTGGAACAAGATGCTAAGGATCAACATACAAGTAAAACACTTGAGTCACATCAGCTTACTTCTTCCGTTTACTTTTAAAATACTTGAAAGTTCATTTAATTAAAAAAAATAAATCAGAACATGTAGAAGATAATAATTTCAGTCATTGGAACAGGACAGGTAAGAATACTGACGTTTTCCTACCTGGCTGGCCCTCTCCAGTGGGGCCACGTCTGCTTACACAGCATTTTGTACCTTTCCAGACAAGGCTCATATGCCTGCCTGAATGCATAACCTGCCCTTCGGACCCGGACGTTCTCCAGAAGGCCAAGATAGCGAATCTGATGGCACACCAGAGCCTCATTGAAAATGTGTGCAGCCTTTTTGTCGTTGGGTTTGATGCATCTGGAAAGGGAAATGAACAGGGTCATTTGCAGCACTGTACATGTCAACAACTGCTACTGTGGGTTTAAATCATAGATTTCAACAGTTTATCCTTGTATATCAAGATTTTTATTTTTGTTAACTTCACCAAACATAAATTCACCAAAGTTTTGCCACAGGGTAATTTACCTGATATAGTTTGGATTTTTTGTCTGAAGATTTTTCATCAGGGTAGCAACTGAAGCCTTGAACTGTGAACCTGCCGTTGGCGGTCTCTTTAGATTGATCTTAGCGGGGTTGCCTTCTGGGAACAATGCTTTGATAAGAGAGTGATTGGCCTTCCACATGGCCTGGGAGAGGTCACGGTACAGAAGATCATTATTTTTGTCAACAAATCCTTCCACCTGGTACATAACCTGAACAATACAGAAGAGTCTCATCAGAGGATGATTTGAACTATAACATAGGCCAGTTCAAAACTGACCCAAGAAATTGATTACCCCTTCTTTCTCACTATCTAAACCAAACAAAAAACATTTCAGCTTTAATTTTAAATTTGACATTTGGAAGACTTTTTGTTCAATAAAATTTCTGTGAACACGTTATCTGAGAAAGATGCCTTTTCTCACACTGCTAGCAGTTGTGCTGATGAATTCTGGTTTCTCTTCTGTGATAACTCTGATATGCCACCACTTGTCAATGTTCCAAAACAGTATTTTTTTGACTGACAAAAAGTTTTCTCCCTCTCTGTTGAATCACAACAGCAAAAATACGCTTTCCTTTCAAAGTGCTAATGTTTACATTATTTGCCTAACTAAAACAAGATATGAAATATCACCTCTTGATGTTGCAGCAGCAAGCAGCTATCTGTCCAGCCCTCAGAGGACTGTTACTTTAAAGGACTTTTACCAGGAAAACAGTCCAACAACAAGAAGCATAAATGCAAAGCTCTGACCTGCAGCTGGAGCCCCAGGATTCCAGGGGAGAACTTCATGTAGATCTCAGATTGCTACTGGCTTTTTTTAATTTTTGAGGGTAGGGAATTTAGTTGGATTAATTGTGACAAGTCATCTGGCTGGTGATACAGATTCTTCAGCTTCATGGTTTCTCAGTTCTGTGTAGATATGTACTATGTACACAGAATATTGAATAAAACTAATACTGACACAGTCATATTTTACACAACTGCAAGTGACTGGAAATTCAGGCAGCATTTTTCTTTGGAGTACACGTTTCTGTTTCTGACAGGTGTGGTAAATGCCACTAGTGAAAAAACTGCTCATATGAACTTTCTTATATTTCACAAAAGGAGAGTCAAACTTTCATTATCCAATGACTAGATCAAAATGTTCTCAGCTGAGGATGGAAAAACAACATTCCTCCCAAAATAGAAGGAATTCACAGACTGCTCTACTGGGTAAGTGAATACCAATAACAATCGAAGACCCTCACTGCCTGCTAAAACACAATCTGTTTGCAGTCCTTCTCAGAGTACTAGGGTGTTTTCAATTTGCTTTGAACTTTGACAACCAAAGAAACACCTAAGTATTAATCTCCAATAGATTATATGCAATTACAAAATCTTGGCAAATACTTAACATAAAGTTAATAAATGGCTGCCTCAAAGGCTGGAAGTATGGTATCTTCAGCACTATTTTGAATGAGTTAATTACTGAGCTATTCAAAACTAAGACAGAAAATGTTAAAAAAACTAGGGAAGTATTAAACAGACCTAGGAAAATGAAACGCTTTCCAAATAGTCTTTATTCTGTGAATTTAACAGTTCAGCAGATTCAAACAACAGGTGTATGTTCAACACCTACGTTTACTTTTAGATTTTTTTAATAAATAAACTGTGTTCTTTTATTTGGATTCTCATTAATAAAAAGTCATACTGAATTACACGTAAAAAACTATCAGGCTTATATTTATTCATACTGCTTATGTTGTAAAAAGCAAATACATTTGCAAGCCCTCTGTATAGCCTTCTCTTCCATCTGTTTAAACACACAGATTGTCAAAATAAACTCAGTTCCTTCAAATGTACAAAAATTCCATTTTCTCAACAACATGACTAAGGACTTCAGCTCATTCAGTGACAAAGAATATGTTTTCCAAAATATCTTGCCACCAAACGTGCATGAACTTCTGCCATTCTAAACAATGTTTTACTTCCACAGACCTAGCAGCACAAGTAGTTCAAAACCAAAGCAGGTGGGACACCTTTCTTGTCTGATGAAAGAACTGCCCTTGATTTCAGCTAAAGCAGCATGATCTTTGAAAACCTTTCAGCCCAAATCAGGAATCTTAGGCTTAAGACAGAAAAGATTAAGACAGGTCTGGATTTGTTGATCAACTATTGACTCAAGCAATTCTCCTCCATCACTGTAACATCATTTAATGGACAAACAGCCTCCTCGTTGTAGGCTTCACACAGGTATAACACCCTCCACACACCACGTACTCCCTGCTTTCCCAGGTACCTTGCCAGCATAATGTTGAATCCTGAAGCAGCTGTGAGGCAAAGAGGTGTCATTGAGGAACCGGGAGCACTTGCTCATCCTGCTCTCAAAGTGTTGGTGAGTGGCACAGACTTGGTTCAGTTTTTCTAAAAAGGTGTCATCAGTAACAGTTCCCGGTCTCAGGCATTCTTCGTCTAGCATGGCCAGGATTCCAGTTTGGTTCTGAAATTTTGAGACAAAGAGTTTTAGTATTTGTTTCCATCACATTTCCATCAAGGCATAAAAAGGAGACCTCTCAGTCCTGTTCGACTTCTGCTACCCAGATAAACATTTTTCAAGCCATCTCAAAGTCTGGCTCTTTTCCTCATCATCCCCATTTCCAACAGATATTCAGTTATCTGCATTTTTGAAAGACTGCTTCTGAGATCGGAATCTTGAACTTCATGCTGGAATTTTGTGTCATTTACTCAGATCATAGAAACTCCAACTTAACTGAAAGTAGCCAGTTTATGGGTAAAACCAGCACATATTTTATGTTAATGGTTAAAAACTGTTCTTTTTCAATTCTTAAGGAATTTTATCTTTCTTGCTACTAAGTCTATAGGAAATCCTCTTATTAGATAAAAAATTTCTGTACCTAAAGCACTCAGTAACAAGTCATTGAGTTTTCTAATTTCCATATAAGAAGTAGTGTTATTTACAATACAGCATGTGATATCTGCTACTGAAAACAGCACTAAATGTAAACATTTAAGAGCTGTTTGGGGTGTTGGGGTTTTTTTTGCATAGGTGTGGCTGAACATTTCTAACAAAGTAAGATATAGCTTTATAAAATATTTTTCTTTTGTAAAATAAACTTTAACCATAGAAAATCAGATGACTAATGAGTGGCTTGTTTTATAAAAATCAAAGTGTGTACCAACTTCACAGCTAAATTCAATCCCTGCATTAAAAAATTATTCAGAGAGATTCTTGAATATAACTTACATTTTCTATTAGGTCACAAATTATAGCATTGTTGAAATACTCAATATGAGTCCATTCAATTCCCTATAAGAGAAGAAAAATAAATGCATGAATAGGAAAACAATCGAGGGAGCTTTTCCTCCAGACAATTTAAATTACATTCCAGTTAACTAAGATCCTACTTTGAAATTTAATTCTACATGCTTACCAACATTTTATTTATTAAGAAAGAAATGCAATCATCTACTACTAACATTATCTGTGCAAAATGACTGTCCTTGAGCAGCTGCCAAATGCACTCTCCATTCCTTTCCCCCACCCGTGTCAGCTTCCCATGCACTCCCCTGGCGCCCCGCCAGCCACCCGCCCCAGCACCCTCTGCCCACGCTCCCGCTGGATACAAGGAAATAAGCCCGTTTCACTGCAAGCATCCGAGATCAGAATTTCTAAGCTTAGTTGTTGTGGGGTGGGTTTGGGTGTTGTGTTTTGTTTTTTTTTTTTTAATGGGAGGAAGAAAGAGGGCTAAATTTAGACAAGATCATCTGAAAAATCTAGACTCTGGCTGTTGGTCAGATATTCCCAATATCCTAATTTTTTCAAATATCAGTGATAGAATTTCCACGATGAAATGCCAATGCATCAGGAGGTAACACTGGTAGGGCAAAGGACTGGAAAAAGAAAATATTAATTTAATTCTTAATTTGCATTTTGCAGTACTTCTTACAGTTTAAGTTTCTTCAGAGCATTTGAAACATAATTCAAGAACCAAATTGCAGCAATGATGTTTCAAGAGTTTCACCATTGAATGCAAAAAGAAAAAGAAGATATGCCCAAACTTTATATTACCCTCAGGATTATAAAACAGGAACTTTATTTAATTTTTCAAAATGCTTATACAGCAAAACGGTATAATCCAATTTGAGTACAGACAGTGCGATGCCAGTTTCTACAGCTGTGAGTTGGTATTTTGTCTGAGCTCTGTATATCATGGGGAGTACTGCTAAAACCTATTAAAACTTTAACTTGATGTTCACTCACAGAATAACATCAAACACCAGAGTCTGGGCTCCAAAGCACATCTTAAATTTACCCATAAAGCTCCCTTCAATACTAAACTGAAAGAAAACTAGAACCAAAAACCTATTTGTAGTTTCTTTCATCTTGCATGCTATTGTTTTATCCACCCAATTCCCTTTTGAAATGGGATTAAGCTGTGGCTGCTGCTCGGGTGTATCCCAGACACTATTGTGTAATCCAAAACCCAGGCTCTAGGGTAATGGCACTAATATCAGAAAGTGCTATTAGTCTTTTAATAAATTAATTAGCCCTTGCTCAAAACTGCCAGTCACTGCGGCCAATGACAGAGAGCTGAGTCTGGTTTTTACCTGGAGAACTCATAATGTGAAATAAAACCAAAACCAACTTTTTTTTCTGAATGAAACTACCACACAGTCCTGCACAAACATGCTCCATGCCAGCCCTGTGGTCAAAAGGTGACTCTGTTGCCTGAAAAGAGGTTCCAGCATGCCTGCCTGTGTATCTTTACAGGGACAACGGGAAGAGGAGAGGATAAGGAAAGATCCGTTCAAGTATTACCTCTCGGATGTATTCCTCCTGCTCTTCTTTGAGGGTAAGTTCAATGAAGATCTGCTGCAACTTCTCGTTACAGTAGTTGATAATGAATTGCTCAAAGCTGTTGTCCTGTCAGATAAAACATGTTTGCATTTGCTGTTGTGTAAACACCCTGGAAACTGAGCTGGAGTAAGTTCCTGCAGCAGCTGCAAGTCAACAAGCTGCTTTATTAACTACTCCTTCCAGTTTTGCGATGTGATGGTTGGAGAGTATTTTATTAAGATTAGTATGGAAATTTAAGACCAAATCCTTCCCTGAGGCTTTCTCCATTGAGGGGACAAAAACTCTGAAGGTTATATTCATGATACCTCTCTATCAATTCCTTGGGACAAGTCATAAGGGTGCCTGTGGTGTCAGGGAATAAACAACACAAGTTTTGCCTGCACTAATATGTCCCCATATGTAAAATGAAGTCTGCTGCAAGTTCTGATAAATAAAATTATAACAGTAGTATTAGCTCTTTTTCACTCAGTAGCCAATATAGTATCCTATTTCACTACAGATCAAGGCCAAAGCTGCTATGCCGGTTGCAGCTGAGCTGGTTTAAGGGATTATTGGCTCTAGAGGTCAACTCACGTCCTCCCTGCCAACAAACTGCTCATGTAATTGCCCCCTGAAATTATGGGAATTAAAAGAACTTTATCAACCAAAAATCCTCTAAAAGGCTAATTCATATAAAACTGGATTAGGGAGCAAGCATGTGTGTGACCCTTTGCAGAAGGGACCAGGGAACTGGGGAAGGGAGAAGACCCCAGGAGGAGGGGTGGGCAGCGGGAGTCTGCTGGGTGGCTGCAGCCAGAGCAGCCCACCCCATCAAGCTGCGTGGCAGGACTGCTGTGGGAGCAGGGCTGTGACATTACAGCAGCACGCTTCCAGAGGGACACACGGCAGCATGAGAAATGACTGCTGCAGCAAGCCCCTCAATACCACAGGGAGAGCCCTCCCACACTCCAGTCAACTGAAGTTTCACTGCTCACACCACCAGGGCCGGGATGGCACAGCATAAAACCTGTGGTTCACCACTTCATCTGCTTTATCTTAAATGAGTGCAGTTTGGAGGCCAGGTGCCCATTCTGAGGACCAGTTTAAAATGCCCCTTTCAAAGAAAAAGGGAGCAGCAGCTTCACTGTTTTTTCCCAGTGCTTGAAAGAGTCATTAATATTGTAAAAATTCCATACATGTATCTGCAGAAATAACTGCAATCAAGTAATTTTGGATATCAGCTGCTGGTCATCTCGACTTTGGGGTCATGGGGTTCCCTCCACCCATTTGGGGTTTTTTCCCCCTTAATTACGAGTAATCAAGAATACTTTGGTTATTTAGGAAGCCTCAAAATTTGCAGAATAAACCACTATGCCTTTTTACACTATCAAGTAAGTCTGCTATACAATACCTGTGAAGGTCAAGTTATGGTGATGGAATTTTTATGCCTAAAGGCAACTGCAATCATTTAAACGTTTAAATTAAGGATCTGGTTGCTAAATGAGATTAAGAACACACAAGCAGATTAGAAAATATTGAGGTAGCACAGATTACTTTTATCATTCTAGTTTTAGGTAAAGCAAAATCATAGCTGATCACCAAACTTTCTCAGCCACGTCAAACTCTGCCCCTCACACCAACTGCAATTATCAATCAGAGATTGCAAAATTTGCATAGCTCTAGATGGTAAAGTTAAATTTGGCATGCATCAAAATCAGCACTGCAAACAAGTCATACTTACTGCATTCTGTTGCAAAAAAAAATTACATAAACTGCAGTCAGTACTTATACTACTTCCATAACAACACAGAATATATCTATTAGCATTTCTTTAGCATACCAAGTAGATCAGTCTTTTTATCAGTCATATTTGTATGTTACTGCAAATGTGAAGTACTACATATCTTCAGGTAAACCAAGGGATTGAGGCACATCAGAGTGTAACACAGAATGGCATTCTGGCATTGTCACATCTCTAAATCATCATGTATTTTTTGTCTCAAAAAGCCATATATATAGCCTTCAGTGGACAAATCTCACTAAAGGGAGAGGAGAATGGGGAATGGAAAAGAGAGTACAGGAGGAAGAATGAGTAAAAGTTTATTTGACACGTTCTGATAAGGCCATCACGTTAGATATATTGAGTTAGAAGTAAAAAGACCCCAACTGACACATCACCTTGACAAAGAGGAAGGGTAGAACACACTTTGCATCCACCTATCAGGCACATGCCACCCAATGCAGAAAGACTGTTTCTCCAAAAGACCATGTTATTCCAATTACAAGGACTGCAGGACTTTTTGCTCACATATTATACACAGTCTTCATCTTCAAAAGAGGATGGAAACTGAACTGCAAATCCAGCTAAATCATCTAAATAAAAGGTCATCCGCAATAAATTAAAGTAATTGCTAAACGCTTTCCTATGTAATTTGGAATGTATGATTTGCTATGTATCTGTGATATTTATGGTTTGCCAAAGAAAGGCAATCCGAAATCCACAGAGGTCTTCACAAATCACTCATTTTAAGCTATGAAATTTTGTTTGACATCACCAAGCCACTGAAAATCGCTATTCCAGGAAAAAAAGTCATTGAAGAGCAGTAGTGATTTTGTTCTTTATTACGATAATGATATGGATCAAAAGGCTAACAGTTAATTAGAGCAGAGAAAATGAGAAAAAAATGTTTGAAATCACTACAATTCTCAAAACAATGAACTCTGAACACACCAGAAGACATCTGGTAAATAAATACACTTCAGAAAAAGGAATTTTCATTTACAGGTTTTAAGAAACACTATATGAAATACCAATTAGAGTATTTATCGCTGGGCAGATCTGAGTAATGGAACAGAGATTGTGAATTTATTCTCCCTTACCGTATATCTATAGTTTTTAATTATGTGAGGGCCTCACAAAGCATAGACAAATGCTCACAAATTAACTGTCCCCCAATATTTTAATGAAGGCTCCTAGAAATTAATATGACAGAACTAGAAGGGACCTAAAGGTCTTTTGACATTGTTTTTTAAAAGGCAATAGAGAATGATTAATATCAATGATAGCACATCAGTAAATCCATTCAGGAGAAATGGGCTGGAAGGATCCATCTGTAAGACACTGTACTTGCTCCTTACACTGACCATTCGCATTAAGCAACAGAAATTATTTTGACCAACACAAAAGCTGCACAGTCAGACCCAAAATTTCAGGAAGAGTTAGAAACTTCACATATTCTTATGGAATTTTAAGGAAAAAAAATAATTAAAGCCAGCATTTCTCAGAGTGTCAGCTTCCCTTCCAGACTGTAATTCTACTACTTCAGTGTTGAGAACATCACTTCAATCCCTGCATTTTTATAGCAGCCTTTCAGATTATCCCTTTGAAATCACTGTGGAATACAAAATATAACCTTTGGGAAAGAAAAAAACACTCAGTCTCTCAAATTAAATTAAAGGTGCTGGGAAACACAATGTCACCTGAGATAGCTTTAAAGTCATGTCAAATTTATATATACAGATTAACCAACCCCCCTGACCTTATCCTCTCAATCTTTTATGAGGTGCAACAATAAATTTAGACAAGTAGAAAAATTCACTGACAAGGATCAAAGCCTATTTCACCATGTTTTTCACTTCACAAATAATAGTCTCTCGGTCACAGAATCACAGAATTCATACAGCTTTATTTTTCATCTACCTTCAAACTACCTGGCATCAGGGTGGCATTTCATGGATAGCAAGTTTTTGAACTCTAAAAAATTTTGCTCCGCGCAAAAATATGGTGCTTATATACACTAGCAGATCATGATGTTGTGCTTGCTCAGGTTGTTAGAGTCAACCATGAAAAACCAAAAAGATCTAGTTTTGAACCACTGCTATTACATGAATTGCACACAGGTGCTTGAATGTCTAAAGAAAATACTTTTCGTTCCTTAAGATTTTGCTTAATTTCTTCTTTCTAACCATGCGTATCACGGAATCATCTGAAAAAACATATACGGATGTTCCTGAGCTTATACATTGTTATACCAGTAAAATACCAATAGCAAATAGACAAAATAAAAACATTGCTGTAAAAAGATAAAAAAAAAATAGGCTAAAGGTCTCTTACTGGTCTCAGACAGAAATGTCTCCATATGACAAGTGTAATTTCTTGCATTAGATTCATGAACACAAAAAATCTAAATCAGGACATTCTCCTATGAAGAGCAGCTATCTTCTAACATTGCCCGCCCACAAAAATTCAAATTCACTTTTGAGTACCCAGATTCCAGTGATTTCTAGAGACACTGACACAACTAAGACACCTACTTGAAACTGAAAACTGGATACTTTTCCATACTAGCAGGTAGGAATAAATTCTTATCTTCCACCTGCTTTATAAAGTCCTAGTTTAAGTGTTTCATTTTCCTGTGTCCTCTTCACTGTTTTCCCCAAACCAAGTATACATTGTTGATCCAAATCTACAGACTCAGCTATATCATCAATATTACACCTATATAAAGTGTTTCTCTATGCTTCCTCTTCCTCTTAATCTTTCAGCACATCAGTTCTTGCCAAGAGCCAATTCAAAAAACATATTGCTCAGTCTACAACCACACTGGCAAAAAGGTGTTCAGCAACACCTTTCAAATACCTTATACAAACACATACAACTGAAAAATACATGAGAAGTTTTTAAAGGAAAAGCATAATTTAAAACAAAATGTAACATTTCAAGTCAGGAGACTGTTGAAACCAACAGAACTAATGCTATTAAAATTAACTTTCTGACCAATGTGGGAGAAGACAAAGAGACTGATGCTTTTGCTCTAACACAAATAACCCCATAAAGTAACTTTTTTCAACATCAACACAGCTTCAGGCATCAGAAGTCTCTGACATCCTCCTGACATGGGCCATAGGCAGGTGATCCCAGGTAGTTCCATCAGGCCCCCAGACTACTACTGAGGCTCCTAGAGAAAAAGCCAGATGGTAAATGTAATGACGATGAAAGACCAAGATACTCGCTTCACTGAGATGAATGGTAAAATGAATGGTGAAACCAACCAGCAAATTTAATTTATATCCTACTGTGGTGTCTCGGGATAGGGATTTTTATGTATGACTACAGGAGGATACAAGTTTGAGATGAAACTAAGAAATATAAATGGTAGAAAATGAAAATCAGAAAAATGGGGAAAGTACATTTAAAGAAAATGAAAAAGACACTTTTTATCTTAGAAAGCAATGAGCTACATGCGACCCAGTTATAACCATTTTAAAAATTTTTTTAGTTAGGGAAGATATGTTATCAATATTTATCCCTTGCTTTTCTGTTTACATATACAAACATTTGAGTTACCAAACTTAATTGAAAAATATCTCATGTAAACTAGAATAAGCTCTGTGCTTTTGTGTAAATATCTCTCTAGGCAAAGAACCAGAGAATCATATTATTTAACTATAAATATTCCATGTATATGTAATCAAACTATGTTTCAGTGTATCTAATGGAAGCAAGAAAGATGTATGTTGAAGCCTTAGGGATTATCTATTTTCCAGATCTGTGTAGCACAACCAGCTTCAGTCCTTATTGATGCTACTGGCACTGGTAGAGAACCACACAGTCTGAAATCCATCTTGCTCTCAAGCTGTAGTGTCCAGACACACGGGTCTAAACCAAATTTGGAGTTAAAAGGGCAAGAAACTAGAGTGAATTCAGTGCACACAAAGTATACGCGATCCACAGGGAAACCCAGATACAATAACTTCAACAAACTCAACCTGATAAATTACAGTCCTGGAACAACAGGAATTATATAGTAAGTTCTTGTCTATTTGTAATCATATCCATTCCTCTACTAAGACAGAATAGCTGCTGTAGGGCAAAACGTTACTCTCTCAACCTGAAGCGGAGCATTTGTGTGTATTTGTTCCAGCATTTCAAATATTTCCTTTGTTGAAAACAGCCAGCCAATGGGATTTACTTCATAAACCTGCGTTTGCAAAATAAGCCTCTCTAAATACTTAAATTATAATGTGATTAATTAAATAGTGATTAACTTCCTGGGATGCACCTCTACTTCTCAGCATTCTAACACTTAAGGAAATCATTGCTTTAGCTGTATTTTAAAATCTCCGTAGCACCTATGATTCCAGCCAAGCGTCTCTCTCTGTAAAACTCCCCTCTTTCATAACATTTGTCCACAGATGCAGTTGATCAATTATAGATTTCTGTTCTCCTGTTTCACACTAGACTGGGCTTTGCCCTGCACGATCAGATTGAATAGAGGGCTGGGTACACACATTTTGGCACTGCCGCTGATGGCCATGATACGATGATGGCCATCAGAAAAGGGTTGAACAATTTCGAAAAGGAAATCAGTTGCAAGGTAGAGTGCCTAGAAAAGGTGGCTGGAAATTACAGTCTGGAGATTAAAGCAACTACCAAAATAGTAGATATTCATGGCTCAGAGCCAAAGTCAAGACAGGAAGGTCACCAGAGCCTAAAAGAATGAAAAAAACCAGATGAAGATAAAATAAGATCCTGATAAGTCAATTTTCTCCATATACTTTTTCTTTTTTTTTCTTCTAATAACTTATCTTTCTAGCATAATAACTAGACCCTTTTCCAGTAAAATTATTTGGGGCAGGGGAGGAAGATCTCTGGGCCAGCAGCAGTCTCAGAACTCAGCATGCTCTTCAGCTGTAATTTCCTTCATGTATTGAACAGGATAGAAAGGCAAAGCAACTATTCAGCAACTGGACCAAGCAGTCGTACAGGTTTATAGTAACAGTGGAAATACCTCCCCAATTTTTTATGCCTTAAACATCTCAGAAAGTTTTTCAATGTTTACCCCCTCTTTATTTGGCTACGTCCCTCTAAGACCACAACTACGAACATGTTAATGTAAATGAAACTGCATTATTTGTATTTCTAAGAGATTCCCTCAGTAAAGATATTGGTATTTTATCGATGTCCAGATGATAGTTTATGTAGTACATGCAATATGACTGAGCTTCTTTCCATCACTACAAGAAACTTTTACACACAAGAAACAAGCTAATTACCATAAATAAACAGAAGCACTATCAAAGCACATCACAGACTGTGAGAAACGGACCTAGTTTTACTGCTTGGTGGCTTGTTTGGCTGTTTTTTTGGTGGTATTTTTATTTACTCCTGGGTTTTATGCTGAATGTGATGGATGCTGCCTCATTTTTACATGTTCTTGTGTACCTGGAGCAAAAGGATCTGGTCAGATGCTGTCCTCAAAGACAAGGCATTCACATCACCTCAAGTCAACCCTCAGCAGATGTCAGCCAAATGGAAACAGTCCCTCTCTTCTTGCAGTTCTATTTCCGGCACATCCACACTTCTCGTCAGGCTAAAATATGTGGAATAAACTGCTCCACCAAGGGATTGAGCAGAAAGCATTCACACTCTCAAACTGTCTTCTCAGGGCCTGGCAGATTTCAAGAATAAGCCTTGTTTGGCAGCCTTAACTTTCATAAAACTGAACTCCAAATCAATAGCTTGGTCATACGGACCAGCTACATAGTGGCACCTGAAGATTCAGTGTAAAGCCTTTAAGTCTACTAGTATGGACAGACGTTTTTGTCTCTAAAGGCTAGGCAGCATGAAATATTCACATTTGCTCCATTACATTCATTTTTACAGACTCTAGCCCTCATCACCAGGAAATGTACACAACAGAAAATTAATCAGCCAAAACGAACAGAATGAGTGTCTGCTCTTCTCTGTTGGAACCTGCCAGACCCTCAGTCATCTGCCTTCTACAGTCATCGTTTCCTTTTCATAAACTCCACCCCTTCCACAACCCTACCCTGACATTTTGCAGAGATGCGGAAACCGCTTCTGCCCAAAAATACAGAATCAAACATTGAATAAAATGGGACCAGTCCCAAACCTACCCCAGGAAGTCTGCAATTGAGCTGGTTCTGAAATTCCCAGTGCCACCAACCATCATCCCTACCCCACCTCAAATCACAGTCTAGACTACAGGCTGACTACACATGCAGCCGCTCAAAAATGTGGATAAGCATACTTGGAGCAATTAGTGTCAGGCTTCAATCCATTGCTCAAGCTTCAGCAGCATTACACAACCAACCCAGTCTTGTAGTCTGCATTTTCACACTAATCCTAGTCCCTAAATCCTTGACCATAGACAATTCACACAGAGACATCCAACATTTCAGCATTCCGCTTTGAAGACATTCAGTCCCACCATACAGTTTACCACAAAGGGCAAGGCAGGATTCAAAAATAAACACAGCTTTACAGCACCTATTTTGTGGATTGTTTAGCCAAGCTTGCCGTTGACATCTGCCAAACCCACAGAGGCTGAGGATTATCGATGGATTTAAATTCCCTAATCTGAATTTTTGGGCAGCCAAGTCCTTAAATCTGCTTTCTTGGATAGCTTTTTAGGTTTGTCTGAAAAATGGGGTTTGTGCTCGATAAAAATACTAGCAGAAACCAAATCCCAGAGAGTATATGTCAGCATTATCAATACTCCAGTATCTTTCCTTTGATAAATTTCAAGAAACCTCCAGTTACTTTATAAATTAACTTCATCTTAAATTACAGAAAATTGTAGAAAATACATGGACAGCAAATAAAGTAATCCTTCAAAAATAGATGAAAAAAATCTCACTTTATAAGCTTAAATTTGCATATAATAGAACAGGACTGCTATTGTCATCAGAAGGTCAAATGCAGGATCTTTCAATATGGAAAATCTCTATTTAAAACTTCTTTACTCTTCTTATAGGACAAATTGTAGGATGGTATAAAGAATCATCCTAAACAGGATTAAGGCCCAAGAAATACTGTCTGCCCTGCCCATTATGAAACAAAACAAAAACCTCAAAAATCTGCAGCAAGCCAATGTTTTTGCAATGGAAGCAGACTATTCTATAATGTATTCCAGTAACTTGCAGGTGGGAATCTTAGGACAAAATAGATAAACTAGAATATCATTAGTTTATTCTTTCAGCGATCCTGATGGGTAAGGATCTAATACTAAAGGAGATGAGCAGAAAATTGCCCTTCAGTAAACACATACCTTGCTACTTATTTCAATTGTACGAAGCTTCATGTGTAAATATTTAGCCTGCATATAAAAAACTCCTACAACACCTAATGTTTTTGATATGTTCTGTCTCCAAGGTACAAGGACACTTTAGGTCAAACAACAGGCATTAATGATAAACCTATCTGCTTCCTGCATAGAAACATGATTAAAGGAGGCCTTTTTACCTGCAGTATACCAAATACCTTACAAGTTTAAAATGCACAAGTTTACAGATAAGGCTTTCAAACACATATTTGCCAAAAAACATTCTTTTTAGAGATGATATTAGTTCTAAACTTCAAGAGCAGACATGAAAATCAAAATCTGACTTAAGAATTAGGTTCAAAAGGGAACTGCACATTTTTAGTCAAAGGTTTTAAGTATTTTATAATCAGATGGATATAGTTACTACCATTAGCTACACCTCAGCTAGTATTTTGAATGTTTAGCCATCGTGTTTAGAAATGTATCACACAGCAAAATGCTCCAAATTCCACTACACTTTTTACGCTATAAATGTTAAGACATTATTGAATTTTGCTTGTATTACAGTATTGTAAGGTGTTAAAATTTCATTCAATTGTTTTAATATAATTAAACATATTTTCTGCGAAGTGGTTACTTAAATTCTCAACAATAATTGTTCTTTGTGAGCACTGTCTCAAGATCTTTAATAATTTTTGTGAGATTTGATCACTTGTTACAAAACTTGACATAAAAATATATTTGGCAGGCATTCTCTTAACTGACCTTATTACATGACATTCATTCAAGCAACCACAAGACCAGTTACACTTTGCCTATAAAATGTTCATTACAGAATTATTTTATTCATTTTAAGGATTATGACATAACATCATCTCTTGTGCCAACTAGAGCTGCATAGAAAATTAATTTTGTTTTGCCTTGAAAGAATATCTTTGCTTTTGATTCAACTGAAAATAAGCCAGCAGTTTCTGATTATAAAATTAACCTGTCTGGAAACACAGTGATGGCTAGAGTGGGTGGTACTGGAAATAGAGCAGATTTAGGATTTTCTAATGGATTGTTTATCATTCACACTTTGAATTACAGTACTGCCATGCAGTCCCAATACCAGTAACTGTACTAGTTACCTCTAGAAACCTAAACCAATCAAGCTTATTTTCAAACATCTTTAAATTAAAATATGGTGTAGTATAAGCCATGTACGTTTCTGGCATACTATCAGATTCTCATTTTGAATGGGAGCTGAACCGAGCTGCTTGGATAGTGTTCTCACCACAGGTCTTAACTGACAAGAGAAGAGTCCAGACTTGTATGAATGTACAGCTGAATTTGATCCTCAAGTCCCACCTTTTTCAGTAGAACCAATACGCAGCATTTAAAGGAGTGAACAGTAACTACCCACATTATTTTAAAGCTTTTGAGCTTGTGTGAACTGAGAAAGCTACATCATAATTCAGTATGAAAGGTAAGTGAAGAGAGACTTATTTTAAAATTTTAATTTGCAAAACTACATCTACCATATTCAACTACTTCTAAGATGTTGAACTCTGACAAAATAAAGAAAATTATACGCAAGAAACAACCTTGTCTCTGGAACATCATCCCACAAACACAATTACTCAGCTTCTGTGCTAGTGCAAGCTTCTGTCTCCCACCTCACCCTATGTGTTTAACCTTAATGATACATAAAAGAAAGAGCTAGTGAAAACAAGTCGTGCCCAAAGATGCCAGCAGTACCATTCCAATGTCCAGCCTTCTAAAGGTACAGCAAGGACTAGATCCCAAGAGATCTGCCACCAAGATCTCCATTCAGCCACCCCTGACCACTTGCAATAAACATCAGTGCATATTCACAAAAATGTAACGCAGACAATAAAACCTAGCTTAGTAAACCCTTGAAGCAAGTATCACCTTTGTTCTTTCTCTTCACAGAGGTATTCTGATTTGCACATACTTTGATGTTACACTTGTGAAATAAAATTTACACCATCCTCTCCCATGTAATAATCACTCTTTTCTGGATTATTCCCATCTTCTACACAGTTTAAACACACTCCCTGGATTTTCAAGAGGGATGTGGGGAAGTGGGTAAAGCCTGGATGTTTTCTACTGATTTTTCCCCCAGTTGAGTTTCTAGTTTAAACAGTATATAGATTCCAACCAAGGTCTATAAATCTCTTAAAATAAACTGTCAGAATAAGATTTATGAAAACTCCCTCTCTCTGGTGTGCTCTAACCCAATTAAAAACTCCTCGTTGATTGTTTTTGTTTTGAAATACCACCAGTCTAAAAATACTATCATAAACAAACAGGAATGAGCCACAGATCATCAGCTAGGAATCGGTACAGAATATTTATCTAAGTGAATCGAGATGAAATGGAATATAATGACTTCTTTAATTTGGGAGGAAAAAAAATGTATAGTTTTTATTGTGTGTTTTAAAGGATACAGAGCTTGTTAAAAGACATCCATAAAATGCCTCAGGGCAGAAATGACACTGCCAGAGTTTCTCTTATGCTCAGAACATACGTCACAACAGAATGTATTTAATTTACCCATAATAAATACTTATTTACCTATGGTGTAAAAACCCAAGTATGGCTTTCATAGATTTTGGTTTCAATTGCCAGACATGCTAAGACATCTGCCTTTGGCTTACTTTTCTAGTGTTTTTTTGTCAGGAATGACACACTTGATTCAAATTACATGTATTCTGGTTACAAATTCATTAACTACTCTATTAAGCTTTAGAAACAGCTCTCACATTAAATGTTTACCATTGTAAAGGTCTTACCTCAAAAATTTCAAAGCCATAGATGTCCAGCACCCCCATCACCTTCTTTCTCACTTTTGTTTGTGCCTTAAAAAAAATTAAACACTGAGTCAGTCAACCGTACACTTCATAGTTGGTAATCAAAAAAACTAATGTATAAATAGGCTGTCAAATTCTGTAAACTGAAATGTTAAGTATGGTTTCCCAAAATACACTTAACATGAATATTTTCATAAGCTTAAGAACAGAGCAGATGGCAATTTGTTGAACTGTGATACCATTATTCACCTGTACCACGTGTAACAGTTACAACCAGGAAAAATTAAATTGGCAAATACAGTTTTACCGTCTGCTTTAATTTAAAGGATTTCTATTGATTTTTTTACAGGCACAAAGCAACAATACCTTAATGCTCTCATTGATTCTGGTAACAAGCCAAGAGAACAGTCGACTGTATAAATTCTTAGCCAGAGCATCACGGGCATAATAAGCCTAAACAGAAGAAAGAAGAAAAATGTTATAAATGCTGGGCTAATCCCAAATTTTTTATGTTACTGACGTATCTTGAAGGTGCTATGAACAGAGGGAGAACAGCTCAGGCAGAAATGCCTCTGCCTAAGGCACCAGAGCCAGACCAGGGGTGCCAGGACACCATGGCAGCACCGGTGGCTTGCTGGTGCACCCTTCTGCCTTCCTGGCTGCGGGCCACACTCAGGGCACTTCGACCCCCTTCCTGCTCACCCAGATATCCTCTAAAGTCTCACATCCCCCATCCTAATCCTAAGAAAAGAGACTCTGAGCAGCTGCAGTTTGGGAAACGACATTCCTTCTAGCCTGAGCTGATGAGACACAGGTGGCAATCACACTGGCTCTGCAGCATTACAGAGAGATAAATTCACCCTGGCAGCAAAAGTTTTTCAGCAGCCTGGGGCGCACAATTCACATGAAATTACACCAGTTGCTCTAAATGAAAACAGTCTGACACAATTCTTTCAACATGTGTTTTGTGCAAAACTATTTCATTTTTTCACTCTCTGTAGCATTTTCCTATCCCTCATCTTTTTGAGGTAATTCACACATAAAAACGAAACATCCAGTATATTTGAAGACTCAGAAACTGCTAAAGAAAAACCACACTTATGTCAGTGATACGTTTTATTCGGTACAGCCTATTAGTTGTAGTTTGTTTGCGCAGTTATGGTTTAGTCATGTAGAACAAATTGGCACTTAAAAGGATTAGTTTTTTTTTAAAAAAAAAAGGACCTCTTTTTACCTGAGCCACATTTAGCGTTGTTGAAACTTTCTCTTGCTTGGCTTCAACCGTCCGGAAGCTGAAAGCTCTTTCCAATACAGATTGGTCTATACCTGTCAACTCGCAGATTTCCTTGAGTTCTAGTATGAAAAAGGAGAATGTAAATATAACAAGTCCTTTTGTATCATTGCTTTCTCTTGCCCAAAACTTTTAGCTTTTTTAGTAGTTCAGCATTTTCCCCAAACAGGTTTTCTTCAACAGAAGTGTCCCCCATCCACACTCTCTCCCTCCAACCCTGCCAAGAAAAGGTTTTAACAATATGCATGGCATGAGGAAACAGAGCTACTGGTTTTGAAAGCACTTTCTATCTGGTTATTTTTGTGAAGAAAGTTTTCTTCCATTTATCAGAGACTACTTTTCATGACAAAAGCTTTTAAATGAAAATAAATGAACTTTCAAAAAGTATCAACTGCAAAAACATGACCAAATGAGTCTGATATTACAGGCAGAGATACCCTACTACAGAAGAACAAAAAGCCTCCACTGCAGAGTAACAGAGCAGTTACAGAAATGCATAGCACCATTTAACATTTCAGAAGAAAGTGTTAATAAAGTGGAAAAAAATTAAAATATTTTTTGAGATTGAAACAGAGTGATTGCAATTGCAGAGAATTCAATTCCATGTTTGCCTGCGGGTGACTTTTGGAAACTAATTTAATTTGTTTGCAAATATATTGTATGTCTACAGAAAACTACAAAATCAATAATGACTTCAGACAAATTAGTGGTTTTCCTCTCATCATGAATCTCATCTTACCATTTTTATCTTTGATTTTACTTTCATCTAGGCCATTCACACGAGATTCAGGCTTAAATTCAATATTTCCCAATTTGAGAACGGCTGCCACCACTTCAAAAACAGACTGTGTTTCATGATCCATAAAACCAACAATCTGCATTGCATTCTGAAAAAGGGACAGATAAAATTACGAGACAAAAGAACCTACATTTAAACAGATCATACTTGCAAAATTCACCATTTATCTGTATTAGCATAAATTTAAAAATTTTTATGGACACTTATGCTACAAAAAGAGCATGATATAATTACTACACCTAGATAAGTATTTTTTTCATTTAAAAGACAGGTTAAAGATCTGGTAATCGAGCTGGCATATCAGTCCACTTCTAGGATTCATTCGGTTTATGGGTTTCTTTTTTTTTCCTCACAATTTAGTTTATAACCCAACCCAATTTTTCACAGTCAAATGAACAGGTACTACTGTCTTCTCAGGCCACTCTGTTGCTCTAAAAGCCAGTAACTTTTAGAATCTAAATTTGCATGCACTGGATAACAGGATTCTGTATTATTCTTTGTCCCTGAGTACCATCAAGCAAAAAACCATCATGTTAAGTCATCTTGAGAACCAACCGAGGCCTGTTTTTCTTTCAACTTGGTCAGCATCACCTGGTTCATGAAGCTCAGTCACTGCCATCATAAGCAACTGTACAATATAACCTTTTCCATGCTCTGATCAGGGAGTCTGGGCTTTTTTTTTTTTTATTTCCCTCTCTTTTTTTTTTTCTTTTTTTTTGGTCTTTTTGTATTCCTACTAGAATACTCTAGAAAGTCAATATTTTGCATTTTCTAGTTGTAGCTAAGCTTCCCTGTGCAAACCCTTACAGGACAGGTGCTAGCACTCAGAAAAGATGGCCCTCCCAGCCCAGTGCGGCTAGCCAGACCAATGGTATAAGAAATCTACATTAGTGTTGAGCCCTTTGGGGTTTACACCCAACCCCTGTTACTCCTTACCCTAACTGTTCTGAAGTTTGCAGCATCATCCACACCATTCACTTTGGCAGAATCAAGGCCCAGATAGTTGTACCTGCTGAAGTCCCGCTCCAGTTTGAGTTTGCCTAATAAATCAAATAAAAATATTAGTAACAGCATTCTTGTTAGTAATTCTTTTATCCCAGAACCAGTATTGTCAAGAAGTGTTGATATTAGTAGGAGCAAGTTTTCTTCAAGTATCTTTTAATTACAAGCCTTCTGAATAAGAATAGGCTTTCTTCTTTATAACACATTGCAAAGCCAATTCTGACTCAGATATCTGGATAATACCAAACTATACCCTTACTTCTACTATTACTACTGCCACTACCACCAATCATTTGAAAAATTAATCAATATCACATTTCCCACAAAAGATGATGTGCATGGAACAGCACATTAAATATAAAGACAACTCATATCTGAAAATGGCACAAGGGCAACACTTACAGAGGAAATCTTCTGATGCACCAGACAGTATCTGATAGAAAATGTGAAAGTTTCTTTCACCTCTTGGCTGCTTAACAACACGAGACTTCTCGAGGAGATCTAAACAAACAAACAAAATCTCACAGGTCAGGGGAAGACTGTTGGAGCAAAACCCTTTAATATGAATATAATCCCCTATTATTTTCTACTTCATTGCTTTATATCATCAGCAGCAAATTAGAAGATGATAAATGGTAGGCACAAACCTTATCACAATGTACCACATTAGCGCATATTTCTCAACTAAGTTATCTGAGCAAGCTGTAAGCCCAGTACGCTTATAAATGCTGCAGTCTATGAGCTGCAAAGAAAACTCAGGTCAGGGAGGCAATGTGCTCAAAATATGTCAACTGATTTACAGTACCACCACAAAATCAAGATTTGGTGAGAAAGATTGTATGGGTGAAGGTTTGAAAAAGAATTGAAATGTTAACAGGCTAAGCACATGAAAGATGGGTAAATGAAAGGGGGAAGCCAAATAAAGAAAGAATTTACACTGAATAATCATGTAGCACTTTGTGATCCACAGGAGCATCGGGCTATGAAACAATTCCTAATGGGACTGACAGAAGCTCCATCATAAGACACTTAAAGTGAAACAGAAAAGCAGCACTTTGAAAAGCATCAGTGCACCAATTGAGTAGTTTGACAGTAAGATTGCTTCGTCCCTCACCATTAGTGACAGGCACATTTCTAAGCCTTAACTGTAAGGGCTGGAATCCAGGCAGACAGCAGACATGGACTGACATGTAACACACTGTGCAAACAATTCAGACTCTACGTCTTACTTACCGTGGAGGTGACAACACAAAGGTTGTTCAGCCTGTACGGCACTGAAAGACTTGTGGTTCCCAGCACACCAGGAAAGGGATGCGCTAAGAGAACCTCTGGACAGGTATCAGTGTCACTTGCTGGTTTTGTACAAAAAAAAAAATCTTTCCTTCTTTTCTCACTCGCACACAAGGACTCCACACCATGTTTCCAGATAACAAACCCACAGTTCCCCATATTCCCCATATACAGTTTCTCTTAAGCTACATATATATTCAGCAACATGAAGATAGAGACATTCAGTGCCTCATTCCAAGGGCACAGCAAAGGAGTTCCCCCACGCACCTACCACTATGCGCCCACCACAGCGCACTCTGACTGGGGTTAAGCTCTCTCTAAGCTGTGTCCATGCAAGAAGAAATTCCCAAAAGGAAAACCACCACAGCCTAGATGTCACTCTTCACAAGAGCTGCCACAAAGTTGAGATGAGGTTTCACAAAGGTAAAACACAGGGAACCCCAATTCATGTAAGGACACGTGGGGTTGCTAAACACTTCCCCTGCCTGGCTACTGTAATATTCAACGTGTATTCTACTATACCTTTCCTCAGATTTCCATTTCTGTTGAAACTGAGCCTGTTTAGTCTTAGCAATCCAGAAGGTGAGAGGCAGCACTCAGTGCAGCCATTTTTGTCCTGCAAATCCTGCTCCAGCCCTGTCGCGGAGGAGTGGCAGGGGAGGGGGGGCCTGTGTGCCGGGCTGCAGCACCCTTCTGGCACACCTGGGCTTAGCCCGACAGGCAGCATCTGCCCTGGGCTCTGCTCCATGAACAGGAGAGTGCAATAGAGCACATTCATATTTTCACTAGCTGCTGGCAGCATGTTGTGTTGTGCCTGTGCTGCCCACTGTAATTACGTAAGCTGACACCCCTTCTCATGGAATAGGAACCAAAGACCAAACTTCAACCCACAAAACTATACAAGCCTTCCTCTAAATAAACTACAGCAAGACAGATTCAAAAATTAATTTCTTCTCCAATAATTAGCCAGTGACAACAATGACAAAATTCAAACAGTATTATTCTAGTTGGCTTATAGTAGGACAAGTTTCAAATATTTTACAGACCAGCTGAACCATGTTATTTCATAAACATGCAATTGCTTGAGAGAAGATCTGTAACCAGAGCAGCAGGTGACAGTGAACGGAGCTCCCAACGAACAGAGCATCTGACTGTATGAAGACAAATACCTCTTCATCATCCAATGCGTTGTGTGATCATGTCAGAACTTTAGCCTTGTTTGAATAGATATTTGTGTTTTTACAACTCCATAACCCTACAGTCTCTTTCCTTCCAAAGGTGGCCCTGTTTCAGCATGTGGAAGTTTGCACATCCTGGTGACAAAGCGCTCTCAAGATACACCCAAACAAGGGGCTATTACATACCGCTGCCAGCTCACCTTTACATTAGGATAGGGCAGGTTACAGATTTCCACGTTTGCTTTTGCCATTTTATTGGCATATTTTTTCTTTTTTTTTTTTTTTTAAACCACACATGACTAACATCAGATGGTTGATGCTATGTCAGAAAGGCATAGATCAGAAGTTGTAGTTCTCACCAGCAGCCTAGTGTGCAACCTCTCTACCTCGGACTTGATTTAAGACTGGGGCTCTTCTCCTTGAGCTGTGGTTCAAACTTGGAGTCACCCTAGTTAGTTAGCCTAGATGCTAGATACCTGACCCTCTCCAGTTTTTAATACATAACTGAAAGGGAGAGGCTAGCCCACTATCCAAGTGTTAATACTTGGGCTGAGAAAGGCAAGGTGAGCGCCAGGCAGTTCAGAGTCATGCTGGCTGTGAAGGTTCTCCAGTGAAGTGTTGGAAGGGATTGCAGCCAAATTTAATCTCAAAGAAATAAACAACTTCAGCTCCTGCAGTGGCTACACACACTTCAGGAAACGGCTGTATTTTCAAAGGATATTGAAGCAATGTGGTTTGGCTTATTTAGGTTTAAAAATATTCTACCTATAAATTTACTCAAATGCTGTCATAAAAGCTCAGCTACATATCCTGGCAAATATTATATGTAAGCCTTCTTGTAATTACATGCATGACTTCGGCAGATTTAACAGTTTCATGAACATACGTCAAATTAGTTATGTTAGAAGAATAACTGTCTCGGATTTTTCACCGCACTTTATCTTATTTATATATTTTTAGAAGTAATGAGGTTAACTAACAGTCAGCTTTCCAAATCCCCAATATTCCATATTCTGTCAGCCTTTGTAACTGAGGAAAAAAAGCTTCAGAAAGCAATTACTGACAGAAAATCAGGTATTTACCTTAACAAAGCAGCTGCTAGTAATTCTTTTTAAAGCTGTATTCATTCTCTGGTTTCTTCCTTTTCTTTCTGTTCACATTCAGACTGAAATCAGACTGGTAGAAAAGATCCAGACCATCTGCCCTACTATTAAGAAATGTTTGCCCTAATTAGCATTTAAATAAGTCAACCAAATCTATCTTCCTTAAAGCAACTACTGCACAACCAGTAACTTTTGCGTTAACTCTCACACAATTACAAATTCTGTGGATCAGTCAAAAGAGAAGACACAAAGATGCACATCAGATTTCTGCACGCATCCACTTAGTAGTTCTGTCTACAGGGCACGTGTGGGGGGGATGGTGCTCATCTATATGAAAACCCACACAAGCACAAAACCCTCAAACTTCATACATTTTACATTTTGTTATATAGTCTATATAAATTAAATATAGGGACTATACAGAATTATCTAGAAAGAACATACAGAACTACACATGGTGTATTTATGGATTACATACTCTTTCTGCATTATCTAACAATGCTTCTGCTTGAACTGAAACATTTAACATGTTGCATGTATCAAAGCAACTGTAAAAATTAAATTGCTTTGGAAAGGTCCACCCTGTAAGCACTTTTTAAATCATACTGTTTGAATAACCATCGATTCAGATGACTCAAAATTCAGCTACATTCTTCAGGTTCTGAAAATTATTTGTTATTCCTAGACAACTCTGGTTTAAATGCAAAAGATCTGTGTAAGCTTTCTACTGAACTGTTTGTCTGAACCCGAAAGAAAAAAAATTAGGCTGAATACTTCTGCAAACTCAAATGTAAAGAATTACACGATTTCTTCTTGGTTACTTGACACACGAACGTGACTGATGCAGAAAAATTTACGATATTTGTATTTCTCTAAATATATTAAAAATCGAATCAACATTCAAGAAAGGAATAAGTAAACTAAGAACAAAACATGACAGCACACTGGTACATTCTGAATAATCCAGGAAAAGCTTATTTTAGACATAAATCTCTTCAGCTGGCCATGATCAAGGACATTTTTAGCTATTCAACCAAAGTTACAGAACATTTCCTAGTCATAGAAGCTTATCTCTATAGTCACATTACGTTAAATTATCTGGTTTTCTACCTTGATGCCTTAGCTGTCATCAAAAAAAGTCGTTGATGAAAAAGAAAATACAGCAGTGGTTTCTCAGGAATGTCTTCCCATTATTCCCACCAAGTTTATAATAATGTTCTGTTGAATGAAATGATCCCTAATTTTATCGAAGACTACTTCTGGGCAGTATGTGTAGTGAAAATATAATGACTGCACAATTTTACGAGTGTTAAATCTTGATTACTCAAGTGCTAAATGATGTTTAAAAATGAGCTAATCAAAACAAAACGTTTAGTATTGTTTGTTGTTTGGTTTTTAAATTGCCTAAATGGTGACAACTGTGCTAACAGTAACACCAAGCGAGATGTTGGAACAAGTTAAGATTTAAAAAAAAAATTTAAAAAAAAAATCAACAAGTGTATCTTTCCATAATGTCTAATTGTAAAATGTGTGTAATATTTCCCTAAGCAAAGGAGCTTACTAACAGCAATCACCCAACCAAAATCAACAGCCCAAGTTGTTGATTTCTCAGTAAGTGGGTAATTACATTTGTCTTTTAATATGGACAAGTTGCAAGGAAGAACAAGTTGTAAAGTTATCACTATCACTTTGCTAACTTTAAAAAGCTGTTGCTTTAGATAAAACATCATAGGTTTCTTTCATGATGCTGCTGACAAAGATGTCAAAACAGGACCCTTTCTTAATCATTTGTTATTTGTACTTTACACTGTGCTGTTTTTTCAAAAGCAGGCATTACATACATCGTGCTTCATCTGCACCACTGTTGTCTTCTAGTTAATCATTACATTACTGAAGGGTTTAGGCAGATAGAAAAGATCACCTAATGCTAAAAGCTAGACATCTTTCAGCAGGAAATTTCAGGAGAAACATGAAAATTGAAGACTTACAAGTATTCTGGGAAAGACACTGTAAGAGCCTTACTTTTCCAAAAGTATAGTACCTTTTGGACTGTACTATGCAAAACTGTTCCAACCATAAAATTCAGTGTACACAAAACCAGTCACAAAGCTAATGAACCAAGTGTGCACACAAACATTGCCTTGAGTACAAAACAGATGCAGCATCTGTGGGCAGATTCGTATTTTAGAGATGTGCAAGCTATTGCAATTAGCACCTATTACTTCAAAAACAGACATGCCCATTTTTACATAAAATACGTATTATTCTGTAACTACAGGTGGAAAAGAAACTACCACTCTCCGTTCTCCTGCTCTCATCCCCACTAACACAGTAGTTACAATAAATGGAAAACTAAGAATAATATTGATGGTTCCTGCAAATTTATTTCCACAATATTACACCCAGGTGAAAGCAAGTTAATTACCCAACACTCCAACTGCCTTTTCTCACAAGTGCTCTGGAAAAAACCTCTGAGCACTGACAAGACTGTTCACTGTAAACACCCCGCAGGAGGACAGAAAGAGCACATACACCTCATACGCAATTCAGTGAGGGAAAACATAAATGCAATTTACCTGTTTGTAAATGTATTTTAAAGCAGCAGTGTACCTTTAATCGGGGACTGGTGTTTGTTACAAAACACTGATGGGATGTCTACAGTCACAGGTGATAATACAGCAAGGTTTATCGAATGCTTACAAGAGTAATTTGGGCTTCTGAACCCCACACACATGAAAAAGGCAGCCCATGAATGGATTGGCTGGCTGTTGCCTAGCATCTCGTCTTAGATGGACTGCAGCATCTCCCACTCATTAGGAAAAGGAGCTGGGACCTTCACAGAAAACTAACAAAAAGGGAGGACTCCAACAACTCGGGCTTACTACATACCTCACCTTACTCAGCCTTCTTCATCCTCCTGCTCACCCCCATGCCTTAGTTACTGCCAATGTAGGATCAAACAAGTACAACACATGCTACCTGAAATAATTTTTCTTTTCTAGTCTAAGGCTAAAAAAATCCAGACTGACATAGTATACTTAAAAGTTTGCATAAATCACGTTATCTCAAACTTTCCACTCTCAGTTTCCTTTTGTGACTACACCATGATACAGCAATGTGTCAAATGCCTTAGAAATCAGTGCAGTCAGAAGCTCTGAGCAGCCACGGAATGTACATGTAATGAGTCTACATGTATTTTATACTGTTCAAAGATAACATTATCTTCAGTTTGGGAACATACGAGTTCTGACTTATTCAATGTTACAAACCTCTTTCATTACAATCTCTTCCATTTTACTGTTCCCATTCTAATTTTACTCAAAAGATCTACCTTTCCATTTATGGCACATTAAACATTTCAGATCTGCCAGCTTCTGATAAAGGCAATGGACATTTCCATCCACTGCAGCCTGCAGGACAGACATGTGGTATGCATTGTCATGATAATTTTACCCTCTAGCTCCATCCCATGAAAGGTTCACTTGTAGGTTAACCTGTCAAGAAGTAAGAGCTCATTGAAGGGCATCGGGAGAAAGGCCCAAGGGAAGGTCACAATAGCATCAGCCCTACATGAAGGGTCATAGGCAGATTGATTAGCCTTTCACAGAGCTTCATGGCGTTTCAGAGCAGGACAGACCAGACCTTTCAAACAAGACCTTTTAGCCTAATGGGTCTCTGTTTATCTTTACCAGTCTGATAAAATTAGTAGCTTACCTTCATTACCCTTCTTGACACCAAAATAAACTAGGTGTTCACCGTGTCTCCTTCCAGCCACTCACAGCATGAAATACAGCTTGGTGACACAGTCTGTGATCCAAAACCCCCGCTAACTTCATTGATGCTTGAAAATCAAGCTCGTCAGATAGAACTATTAAAGTTTAATCAAAATATTATGACATCATACTAACACTGAACCATCAGATGGTCAGAAAGCAAAGAATATTTATGAAGAAGCTACCCATACCTTCCCTTTTAAGGACCGGAAACTTCAGCACTACTTGACTTCCTACTTGAGGAATTAAAACGACAAATCCTAAATTTGACTAAAACCAGAATAAACTGTAAGTGGTGTAAAAGAATTTAAGCCCCCAATCTCAACAGAATGGTGATACATCACAATAGAAACATTTCTGTTGCAATGCAATGCTGCAGATGCGTGGAGAAGAGCTAATGGAGGACAACAAACTTGCTTTAAAACCATACAGAATTCAAACTCTCTTTTACAGAGAGATGGATGGACTATCAAATTTTGTGAACATTAAATCAAAGATGAAATATATTAACATGCAGCTACAGAACTCAGTATTTACCTGTGATGTATCCTGTCAAGTATGGGGTGTTTCATAGTTCAACAAGTAACATCTTTTCCACAGCAGGGCTTACACATTAGGTCTTTAATTTTAGATTAATCTTCCTGCTATTAGATATTTATTAAATGTGAGAAGACAGGGAGAATGCCTAAAACAGGCATCTTTTAGGAAGATCTAAAAATATGTCTGCCCTTGATTACATATGTCATCACATCATTGTAATTACATGTAATGTTATAATTACAACATGCAAAGATATATAAGGCAGATAAACTATAGAGTAACTATTTGGACACCTTTTGATATGACATAATATTTTAATTAGATGACTCAGCACAGTACTTTCAAAGACAAACTGTTCAATGTCCACTCTACAAAGGAGGGTTCATTTTTATGTATCTATTTTGAACATGAAACAAAAAGAAACAAACACAGCTAGCCTGCTAGCACGTTTAATTATTGATGAATACACTGAGTATGTTTGACCTCTTATTTTGTTGACTGCCAAATGTCAAAGTTAATAGATAGCCACAAACACTTACATAGTGACTGCTTTGAGTTTTAAGATCTACTGCCACAAAAATCATGCTCTTTCAGGCCCTATGAAAAAAATCAAACCCTATATATATGCGTAAAGTTTTTCACACCCTTTTAAAATGTTTATATTGTATATGGAGAGTCCAGTTCACCTTGGATGATTCTCATTATTTCACAACGAGTAAAATGGCAATGGAGTCAAAAGTCAGTCCTTAGAAACAGTGATGAATTTGGCTGAGTGGGAAAAGAGGTCAAGGCTAGGTCAGTGACACCTAGTATAGTCACTCACTGCCCTCCTCCATCCCTTTTTGAAAGAAAGAAAAACATACATAGCTTTATATAGCACAGAGAACAATTTATTTTAAGCTCTCAAAAGGAAAGCAAATCAAGGCATCCTGGGCTGACATTCAGTTTCCAGCCTCTCTCTTCCCAACAGAGCGCTGGTTAAAATTTCTGAATTGCTACATATTTCATAGTGGCATCCTCATGTCCAGTAACAACCTCCAAGGCCACCTTCACCTCCCTGAACTCAACATCTGTTCATCCTCTCTCATGATAAGCCTTTTCCTACACTGTGAGGCGTGTTAAAATTAGTACAGAGCGCTTTGATTCCAAATAAACATACCCACCTCATGGTGATCTGCAGCATACTTTCTATCACTCTTATGAATTACAGAAAAGCCTATCTCAGACATCATCTACTCATCACATCAAGTAGCACAACTGATCCCAGGGATTCAAGTATAAAAAAAGAGCCTCAGATACCCGTATCCATCTGCTACCAGCTTCAGAGACAATATATGAACCCACACACATTACCCAATACCTTTTAAACAATATAGTACATTCATTATTCATGCTTACTCTTCATTTTCACTTACTCTAAGGTACACTATTCTGCACCAAAAGAACAATAAAATTACAAAGCAGGATTTTTCATATAATGGTGTGAGATACCATTAGACAAATGCAGCTGATCTTTTCAATAATTTAACCACCTTCCTTTTTGAACAAAACATTTTAAGCAGTTAATATGCTGATACCAAGAGTAATACTCACAGTTGCTTATAACTCCTCCAAGTGGGTCACCCTTGAAATCAAACTCAATATCCATGTACTTTCCCTGTGAAAGCAACATATTTTAAGACTGTAAGTTCTGTTTAAGAAAAACTGCTCGAGACATTCAAGTTTGCTGGTCATCTGACAACCTCCTCTACACTGTGTCAAATTTTGAAAAACAGAAAACGATTCAAAGCCTCTAAAACAATTGCATTATCACAGCCAGAGAGTTTCATGAGAATAGCTTTAATCAGGTTTGTAATGCAACTCAGTAACTTCCTCAGTTTCTAAGGTTATAAGAATATATGCACATTATACAAACTTTCACCAGAATGACAAGAACACTAAACAATACTTGTGGCCATGTAGGTATTACCATGTTTATTAACGGAAGAATGCAGGAAGAAATTACCTTCTACACAGACTTAGTTTCTCAGTGTAAAATCTTCTCAGAGTGTGAATCAGGGCAGTTGAAGAATAGCCGCCTAGTTTGGCTTGAAGGACTGGTTGGCAATGATTACTGTTAGTAATCGTGGGGTGTCTGTCCCCAAGCGTGTGCCTGCCTTGTAAAAGTGATGGATTTCTTCCCACTGAACTCTTTCTCGCGTAACTCAGCAGACCAGAGGCAACAATTAACAGACTGTCACTGCAAAAGCAATTTCATTTTTAGCCATACTGGCGCAGATGTTTCTTTGACTTCTGTTTGACTTTTCCACATCACAGAAGATTGCTTTGGTCTTTGCATCATTTTCATTTATGACAAGTGTTTAATGTAGTAACAGCTATATTTAACAGTGACAAAATGGACAGACCCATACCATGTAGAAAAGCCAGAAGTAGTGCAGCTCACACTGGCAAGGAAGTTTGAAAAGATAAAAAATGGGGGTAGTAGTTCAACCAAATTCCACAAGCCATGCACAGAAATGATCTCACCACCCTCTGGTGCTTACTTAACAGAGGACAAAAACAACCTATTGAAAAGAGAAGCCTTGTGTTTATACTACCTCGTTCACTGCATTTAAGAGTTTTCTTTTTTTCTCTTCTAATTTTAATTGCAGAGCATAAAAAACAGGCACTTTGCATTGACTCCCTCAAAAGATATTTTCTAATTTACTGGGAATTTTGTCAAGATTGACTTGACTCTATTTAAACTCCACTCTTCTCCTTGCTGGCAGCTGAGGCATGCTAGACAGGACAATACTTATACTTTCTTGTTTGAAGTTAATTCTGAGCTGATTCAAATTTCTGAGATAAAGAATTAAATCAGATAATTAAATTTTAATTTCCCAAGGAGTGGGCCAGCTGGATGTTTCCAAAAGTATTTTTAGCTTTGTGTTTATAAGCAAGAACTTGTAAGGCAAAATAATAGTTGGTTGCATTTTGTCCTGGAAAGAATTCTGTTTGCAAATGGCACCTCTTCTCCTCTTCGCTGCCTCCTCCTCCTTTCTGTAGTACGTCATCTTTGATAGTTACAATTTTTCTACCCTTTCTTTCAAAAAAAAAAAAAAAAAAAAAAAAGTTCTACAGTGCCTCAAATTCAGGCCCTGGCATTGTGATGAAGAGCCTTAGCTCTGTTTACAAGCAGGGGCAATGACAGCCGCAGACGATTCACAGCCATGTGGAACAATATCATCAACCCTCAAGAATCAGAAGCGAAGGGAAGAGCAGCGTCCATGTGGAAAAAAAGGTGCTCTCCAGTGTCACAATATCCCAGGCTTTTATCCATTTGCTTTTATTCACAATGCACCATTTTCCCACTGAATTAACTTGTCTTCTGTTGTCTACTTTACACATCTCACAGTATTACTCTTCTGCACAGAACTGAGCAAATGACAAAGTGCATTTAGTCTCCAGGAGAAACTATAATGAGTACTCACACTTTTGGATCTTCCAACTCTAGCTTCAAATTTTTTTTTTTTTTTTTTTTGCCAATTATCAATTCTTATTAATTCTTATAATTTCTTATAATTTCACGTGCAGTTTCATGCTAAAAAGGCCTGAATTCAACCAGCTGATTATAAAGAATATAAGCAAAAAAGTAATATTACAAATGATTATATTAAAACTAAAATTGTAAATGTAAACACAGTTTGAAGCATCAGAGAAAGAAAATGAGAACCTGCAGTAACAATTTTAACAAAAAAATGTATACATATGGATGGAAAATGAGATCACGCAGAAAGATTGACTTGCTAAGCAGACCCGTTGCTAGGCACATGGGTTGCTGACATTAAAGCCACCAGTGCCAGAAAATTAAAGAACCCAGCTGTGCTGTAATTTTGTTTTCATCCGGTCACTGACTATCACATCCTAATTTTTTTTTTTTTTAGCTTCTACTTTGATTCTCAGCAGAACTCTATGCCCACATCAGAAACCAACAAGATTCCTGACAAGTAGGTGAAACACCTTTTTAAAAGAGGGGCGACTGCTAATAATGCATTACTAACACATTGGGGAAGGAGAACATGCTCGAATGTGCAAAATGAAATACTGATTGCTGCTGAAGGTGTTTACCTTCTCCAAACACTATCATCCTCAGACAACTACAAGAAAGTTCTCACTGCAATTTATTCATTCCCTCCTTACAGATGCCTTGATGGCTGATACAAGGTAAAACAGAAACAGCCAACAACGTTAACAAGCTCTCCCAAAAGGAATTCAAATTCAGCCTTGAAGAATATACTTACAAATCTAGAGGAGTTGTCATTCCTCACAGTTTTGGCATTTCCAAAAGCTGGGGAAAGAAAAAACCAAATATGACAACGAAATCTATCAGTAAAAAAATATTCACATGCTAAAATATCTATGACTGTTTATATATTTAAAGGATTCATAGACTTAAGAGAAACAATACCCTGTTCTTTGTATGGGTGTCAGTCACTGGAGATAGAGGGAGTGTGACAGACATGATCACAAATGAGAAAACACCTACGGAAGTCCAAAGAAGTTTCATCTCAACACTTCTTTTGTTTAAAAAAAATGAAAGAAAAACATAACAAGGGGAAATGGCTCCAAGACAAAATTGCACCTGGATTGAGCATATAAATCCTTGGGGTCTGAATCATAAAATTAAAATTTTATTTCTCAAATAACTTTAAATATAAGGAATACTTCTTCCTCTTCCACTCAGAGAAAGAAATAAATCTTAGTTCCCAGAACTAAAGATGGTAAAAAAATGAAGGCCAGAACTGAGGAAATTACAGAATGAGACTTAAAAATTGTTTGCATGGGACAGTTTAATCAATGCTTTGAAACTGATTTCTTTATGCTATTCCAACACATTTATCCTAGCGTTAATCAGCTCACATAAGTCTGATTTACAAAGCAAGTTTAACACATTCTCTTCAGCTTGATCTAAACTAGCTTTTTGAATACTTTGGTTTTAATTTCTTTTGCTCAAGTTTTCTGACAATGAAAACCCTTCGAGAAAGGAATTCCCAGGGCTACATTCAGATGGGCAGCCACCAGCTTAGAACATAGGCAGGAGAACTCAGGCTGGAGGACAATTCAAGCTCTAAACATCACACATTGTCAAAGCAGAGAGCCAAACAGAAGTGTCCCCTAAATTATTAAGTATAGCACTTCTACTCCAACGGGAGACTTTATTTATCCCAGTATTTATTTATATAGCGAATATATTTTCAAAGATCAAGTCAAGTCAATGTTTCTTGGACAGAAATAAATACATGCTTTTAGGCTTCAATAAACTTGCATGAGTAGACTTATTCTTGATCAAAGAACTGAAGCCAAAAGGAAAAGTTTGTTGCTCCTGAAGGCCAAGGATAAGTGAAAGAATTGTTTTTAAAATCTTTATGCCCTGCAATAAATCATCTTTTCAACAACCAAATCTCAGAGCTGCATTTTCTTAAACGCAGTGCTGAACAGTAGAGTCATTTATAACTGCACAGAATCAAGCACAAATGTTCCATTATAAAGCATGAGACACATTCCTCAGTTTTCCCTTAAGTTCATTGTTTCTAAAAGTTAATTTACAGTAGCAACCATAGTTAAAAAAAAATCCCATAAAATAAATTATGCATATGTAACATCTATGTCATTTTCTTGCACTGCAGTACAACTGAAACAGAACTATATAACCAAAGAAAAATAAATCTAACCACAAATGCTTAATTTCTGTCTAAAATGGATATAAGCAGCCAGGCTTGCTTAGCAGCCTCATGGAATAATCCCGTGTTCTACCTTCCAAAAAAGCTAAATAGCCAGTAACAATCAAACCAAGTAGAACAAATAATACCCTGAAATGATAAGGCACTCTTCTGTAAACTTAGTCTATTCCTCTTGCTTTAAAAGAAATATTCACAAACCAACAAGAAATCCAATACATTTGGCAGTCCCTGGGGAACAATCTAGCTTTGGCAAGAAAACCCTCTGTTCTTGCCATACTATTTCTGTCCACATCTGAAATCTGCCTTCCAGAACAGTGATAAAAGCAGCACAGCTCTTCTCTCTGTGAATCTAAAACAATGGAAGATTGCAATCCCCTCACCCAGCTTTAAGTGGAACATATCTGATCATCAAAGAAAGGCTTATCCATCATTTTTCTTATTCTTAATTTTTAACATTTCATCCTTCCTTTACAAGTCCTTGCTTAAGATTTTTATTTTGTGTACAGTCAATGACAACATTTTACCCATCCAATTCACTTTTGCATTCCCTTCCTTGGTTTTTATTTTCTTCCCCTGTTTTCACTTGTAGAGTGCTTGCTCCCTACAGACTTCAAATCATTGCATATATGTATAGATAGCTAGGCAATAAATAAAATGTTGACACTCGACAGTCTTACAAACACTGCATATCATCTGGCCATAATACAAAATCGTACATGTCATAAGAATTTGCCTCTGTACAATAGCTTAGAGAACTGTGGGAAGGGCTAAGCCAGGAATCAACACAATAGACCTAAATAAATCAACGCTAACCAAGACACTTCTGAAGGCAGTTATTATACAATGGGACAAAACTGCAAGCCTTGAGGATCATATATCCTATCTCCAGGAAAAATGAAGATCCTGTTTCTGGCAGCCAGCGTCTTTAAATTAAAATGACTAATTAAAAAAAGTATTTAATGGGAGAGCAGGAAAGGCAGTTGTCAGGAAGACTGGCCAACAGAGTCACCAGACCCAGGGAACAATAAATCTTAGGGAACAACAGGCATGCATATGGATTGGCTGAGGTTTTTCTAAGATCCATTTCTTAACCCTTTTTTTTAAAAAAAAAGAAAAAGAATGCTTTAGAAAGCCTGTTTATTTACTAGAGACTATAATAATATAATTTGGAAGGAAATGAATCAGATGGACTGAAGTCTTTTGATACAGCCAAGCATCATCAAGCCAGGGTTAAGAAAGGGTACACCCTCAGAGAGCAGCAGGAGGAGTCTGGGAAATATGACCTAACTTCCTAAGCTCTCCCTTCAGGAGGGCAACAGCTTTCTTCTCAAGAAAACATCTCTTCAGCTGAATAAAATCTTGTAGCTCTCTGCAGAAAGCATCTCCTATGGTTTTGGACACCAAATAACAACGAAACAACACAGTTTTCCAAACCACCTCGCAGGAACGCTGATACACACAGAGGTAATACACTCACATATGCTCTGTGAGATTCTTACCTTCAAGAACTGGATTTGACTGCAAAAGTTGTTCTTTTACTTGATTAACCTCTGCCCCTTTTCCACATACAGCAGCTACATATGACATGACAAGTTTGCTCGCCTCTGTGGGGGGAAAGCAAAATAAAATAGTAGTAAGTATTGGCAAATGGGCCACAAAATGATTTGCAGACTTGATCTGCATCACATTTTCACCATGCCAGAAAGGAACTGGCACATTACATTTCAAGTTTTTCTTCTACATTGTTGGAAACAAGGGTAGGGCTCATCCTGCTATGAGACCCATGCCCTTACATCAGCAGCCCTATTGACTTAAATACCTAGAGCCCTCCCAAGCTAAAGAAGCCACTAACAGATATGGTACATTACCCGCTACTTTTTCATTCAGCCTTCATTTAGTATTCAGTAAGGAAAGAACATTATCCCTAGCTGACATGTTGGAAATGGTTTAATCTGGCCCAAAAAACCAGGCCCAAGCAGTTTCAAAACACAAAATTCAGTCAGTTTATATCAGCAGATACACAATATTACAAGTGTAAACATACAACATTATACACATGTAATTACAACTTTAAAGTACACTACAAGTAAATGAGTAACTGCAATTCAACATCACATAACATTATGCAGTCTGTTTCAAAGTATAATGAATAAAGTGAAGCATTCATTTAAAGAACAAAACTAATTTGAAGGTACAAGCCTGGAACAATTTTTGGACTCTTAAAGCTGGATTCATATTGGTGTCAATCACCCACATACAGAGAGAAACAAATATATAATCCATCCAACCCTTATGTTTTTGCTGGTTAGGACAAATATCAGCTGAGGAAGGATTCTGTTTACAAACAGAGTCTGTGATGTTTAGTATGATGCTAAATAGTGAAATCTGAGGCAATATCAGCTGATATACAATGTAATTACTAACAACTGGAATTCCCATCAACTCAAGACAGTGGTCATTAAAAAAAAAAACATTAATTGTTCTTCAGAGATCTGTTACAAATGTAAGGGTTTCATTTCGGAAAGAACTGACAAACAAGAAGTTACCCCCTGGATTTTGATTCTTTCCTATTTAATCAAATTTGTTTGCTAGTATTAAATTACTATGCCATATTTTACAGAAAACTGAGGAAGCCTGCAACACAGGAAGCCAGCAAGAACCATAGGTGTGTCCATAAGGCCTCCCATCTCCTTTAATTGCACCTCAAACCCAGCTCTCATTTTTAAGAATCCGTTCCCTTTAGAGTTTGGTATTATCGAATTAGAAATATTTCCTAAAACAGCCAATTTCTTTCAGTAGAGCTACTCAATCACTAAGAAAAAAGAAAGCACTGAAACAGCAAATAAGGTATTATAAAATAATATGCATTAAGACAACACACAGTGACTTCAAGATAGGCTTTGTACATCACCTGAAAGAAAATAAAGGCTCCTTCTTTTATTAGGAACTCTGGTCCAATAAAGACACCAGGAAAGGAATCATCACCTTAACATCTAAAACCATTTAAATACAGCTCTCATCCTGGTAAGGTACCATGTTTACTTGCATGTTACTATTAGCAATATAAACATGCAGTGAAACAAGAACAAAATTTGAAGTAAATAAACCCAACTGATGACATTTCAGTTTCAATTTTTTCAGCCCAAACATGCCAAATATTCCAGCTACTAAAAATCTAAAACAGTTATATAGGATCTGTAATAACGGGCTTGTTTCCTGAACTCCAGGAATTTCATCCCTGTCCCTTTTTTAAAAATTTCAACGGAAACCTGACTTCTCAACTAATAGCCTCTTTTCTGATACTGTAGTTACATCAAATGTTAGAGAATAGCACAGATTCTGAGTCAATTACTGACTTGAATTTCAAACCCTATATTATTTTGTACTTACCTTTATAAACAAAGAATAATTCATATTATGTCCCATGTGGCTATGAAAATTACAGAACAGTTAAAATCTCTATACCAACCTGAATCTACCAGAATACTCTCTACAGAGACATTCAGAAACTCAACCACTGCTACACCTTTTAACTGAATAAGTGAGTAAGAGATGGACCTCAGTTGTATGAGGTGCTTGACAATTCACAGTTCCTGAGGAAATCAAGACATTAAACAATGCCATTACAGAACTCCTTTCTAGTCTGAACTCCTAGACAGAATCCCTAACAATAATGTCAATAAGAACTTGATTATTTTAATATACACTTTTACTGAACACATACACATTTTCATGTTATTGAACAGAGAAAAAAGATTATATTAAAAGATTTCAGGACCTTTCAATTGAATGCCACTAGTTGGACAAAGAAAAACAAAGATGAAGCCTACACTACTTTTTCACAAAAGGCTTGGAAAGAAACTTCTTGTTACCCACTCTAAGTCTTGCTAGTATAAGCATACAAAGCACATTTTCACAGATTCAAAGCAAAAAACCTCTTAAATTACATGGAAACCAATGTATGCTTTCCTACCCGCTGCCTCTTTTGCAAGTCACCTCAGTTTTAAATTGTTATATCAGAAAATAACTGGCTTCTTTCTTTAGGTCTACCTAAAATGTTCTGCAGTTATGCAATCCTCACTCAATTTCTACCATTCCACTACAAAAATTAGCAGTCATTTTCAAGGCAATTTCAGCTCTGCATGAGAAACACAAGTTTCTGGTACACAAACCAATCTTAGAATTGCAGCTCAGCACAGCATGCAAAAGACTGATGAAATTTCCAAGGTAAACAGCTACTATTATTTATTTTCCTTGGATAAATGGCATAACCCAATCTAAATGTATATATTTATTAAAAGACATGCAAAAGTATCAAAGGATTGTCTTCTCGTCTAGAAAACCAAAAGCATTCAGTTTTCTTCATGTTTCCCACAGGGAGAGCCTAGAAGTTTTCTGGCCCTTGCAACACACTATCACAAACCAGCATTACTTCAGTATGACTCTGCATACTGATAAGGATACTGTATTAATGTGACTGCACCATGGTGACAATGTGAAAAAATACTAGTTTATGCAAGTTCGTATGTACAACAACAAGCATGACAGCATTCGTCTTCTGCAATTGCCAGATAGAAAAGCATAACAATATCTCTCAATTCTTACAGACTGCAAAACTGAAGAACTCTGAGTGTTTTTGTGTAAGAACGAAATTGCTTATTACCTGTTTTCCCAGCTCCACTCTCTCCTGTAATAAGGATACATTGGTCTTTGTCCTGGTCCCTTAAAGATCTATATGCTTCATCTGACAGAGCAAAACTGCAAAGTAAGAAAGAGTCAACTGAGAATTAGATAAAACAATTATCAACAGCTACAATCTGTCCTTTATCCAGGCAGGAAAAAAAAAAACAAAAAAACAAAAAAACAACCAACCCAAACCAACAAACCTAAAACCAACCAAAGGCAAACAAAACACCCCAAGTCCTAATGTTCTGTAATTGGTGAAGCACTCACTTTTCAAAGACCCACAGAAGCAAAATGAATACTTTTTCTCATGGCTTATTTAGACTTTCTCCAGGAACAAGTTAAGCATAATCTCTTAGTTTATCTAAAGTTACCAAGCTCAAAAAAATTTAAAAAAAAAAAATCAGGGAAATTTAGGTAGCATTCTTCATTGAAGAAAATGTCAATGCATCAACAGGACGTGTTCTGTCTGAAGACATTGAAGAAAACGGAAACAGGAGAATCCTGAGCACTAACAATACCATAAGCTGCAATTTCTACTCCAAAAAGTATGAAGAAATCTCAGAACCTTATAATGGGCATTTTAAGAATTCTGGTATTGCTGGACTTTTGCATAATATGCAGAAGTGCTTCCCATTAAGTGCGATCTTAACTCAGTAAGGGTGATGTCATGTAGTGAAAGTAAAGAATATAGTAAGAATCAACAGCTTTCCTGTACGAAAAATGTCATTCCATGGAGCTCAGAATATCATGATCCTGAAACTACTGGGCTGCAATTTGAATCTAGAGGTGCTTTGTTGCCATGCGCAACATATATTTTGGAGAAATACAGATGTGTTACTTATATTTAGTTTTCTCTAGCAGTAATTTTGAGACAGAGGAAGAGTAGTATCGATTTTGTTTCAGCAGTGTTTTTCAGTTCATGGAATAAAGGAGTCTGGAAACTGAGCACTAGAACCCCTTGGGAAAACTTAAGCAAGTAGTATCTGAAAAAGGACATAAAAGCAAAATCCAAATAAGAAAGCACACTTCCATTACACAACTTAAAGAAAAAAATCTGATAGCCAAACATGGCCTACTTTTACATGAAATAAACATCGATTCAACAAACCAAGGGCTTTGTTAGATTACTGCACCTAGTAAAACATTTAGTGTTTGCATTAGTATATAAACAATATCCACTTTTAAGTAATTTGCAGTAAACAAACCATGTATGAAAACAGAAACGAACTCTCAGGTCAACACAAAATGCATAATCATTGCAGGTTCAATGCATCTTTTAGAAACTTGATTCTTTATCCTGTGACAGTTCAGTACCTTTCAATTCAGCTGATAACTACAATAGATGGAAGTGTTTGTTTTGATCATATAGTGCTTTCACAGGCACTCCACAGGCCCTTTATAGCTAAGCAAGCTCTTTGCCATGAAACTAGTTAGGCGTAGCATGGACAACACAATGCAAGTAGCGAGAGCCACAAAGAGCCTCTCCTAGAGACTCCTATTGCCACAGCTTGAAAGCTTCAAATATTAAGCCTACATATACTCAAATTAGCTCTTTTTTTTCTACCACTGTCCCTTAGGTCAGTCAGTTGTTCTTTCTGGCTTCTCTCCCCCAGAAAGTTGATGGAGAGCATGTTATATCATCTCCAGTTTAACCATCACATGTGCAACACCATTTATACTTCCTCAGCTCCCATCAGTATTAGACTCATCTCATATTTATTTGGGTTTTGGTTTTGTTTGCTTGTTTGTTTTTATGGTTGCAGCATGTTATCAGCTCAGCCATCCTACAGAAGACCAAAATAGCAAGTGAGTGCTATTCTGAAAAGGCTGGAAAATTAGTAAATTAAATACTTTACAGCTTACTATTAAATAATTACTCCTTCTCCTCCCTCCCTAGTTCCTGTCTATGATGCTCATGACATTGGTTCCCCCCCTCTTTCTGCCTCCCTTGTCCTCTTCTCTCCTGAAGCACATCTGCCTGTACAGTTTCATGACCAACCCAGGGTTCCACCTCTCTCACAGCTTTTCTTACCAACTTACATTGTCTAAAGCACTAAATTACAATTCTCTCTGCACAGGTGGTTGGGCCATCCAGTTAATCATGATCAAAGTTCATTAACTCCTTTTGATACACATACCATGGAACCCAAATTAAGACTGGTCTCTCAAAACTTAGTGCTGCTATGGTGATTGAGGCATTTGAACTCAGTAGTTCAACTGGAGGTGAAAATGTGTTTACGAGAAAGTAGCAGGCTGTAATGTTTTTAGCAAAGTCAATTTGTGATGTGACCAACATGCCAGAGAACTAACAAAAAAAGATAATATTCTGCTGCCGCTGAGACTATGACACAATTTCTGGCACCCACTTTACTGTTCAGAATCCAAGCTACAGTAGCAATAACACTTTACCAGACTGTCTTACAGGACATATTTAGGAAATGAAGAATATTAGTTGAACACTGCTGCAGATATACTTGTAAATTGAAGAGTACAATGTGTGGCACTCAGAAATGCTTATTCCAGCACACATTACAGTCTTTTTTGCAAGGAAGAAAAAAAAAAAGCAGCAGGATGAAAACGAGAGAAATAAAACTGCACTGAGCATTCACGGGCCATGGGAGAGTACGTTAATACTAATGCTGTGGTTTCCACATGTTTGACTCAGGAAACCAGCTTTCAGCAGGAAGGTAAGACCCTGAGATGCTTCTCAAACCTACAGACTAGATGGCTCATTCTGTGCGTGGTGTCCTTCAAACAATCTCAGCCATCAACTACTTGGTATTTCACTGTTGAAACAACTTTCTTGGCAGTAGTTTCACACCGGAAAATGAAGTCAGCATCAAGCACAGAAAAAGTATTCTCTCTGTTGAAATACTGAGTTATGAGTTAATCAGCTCAGTAACCATTCATCTTTTCTAACACACTGAATTTTAGTTTCTCAACAGACCCTGTCAAAATATGTTTTACTGCTTGATATATTTATTAACTCTGCCTGCACTGCCTAGTTAAAAACACCAAACAATGGTTCTTCTCCTCCCTCAGCAGAGAAACTGAGAGTCTAATACTGTATCAAGACCTCTGAAGTTGGAGAAGAAAGTGGGATTTCCTCCAGTTCTGGTTTTAGCCAATCAAGTCAGACACTTGGAATACATTATCTTTTCCGCCAATCTACATGATCCAGCAAAGCCTAATACTTCACCAGTATATCAAATATTATCTACTGCAGACAAAAGAAAAAATAACTCATTTCAAAAGAATTTTTGCATATGCACTTAGCAAAAGCTACCTAGTAGAAGTGTTCTCAAACTTACCTCTGACATTTCAACCATTGCTCCAACAATTCAACTGAAGGAGGCATAATCAAGAGCATATTTAAATAACTAAGATTTTTTTGTCTTTCCGGCATTGCATAAGCAGCATTAGACACACTTATGTCAGTGCCAAAACAAAGATTTTTATCTCAAAGAGACAGATCTATTAATTTGTCACGTTGACTTTCATGGCACATCATTACACCTCACAGTCCTTCCTATCTATTATCACCTTCTATATTTGCAATTAAAAAAAAACAAAAACGAAAACCAAACCAAAACAAACAGCTTTGAGTCTTTTGGTTCAAACTCCATTTGTTCAGAAAATATAATTTTGTGCTAGTCTCTATTTGTTACAAATATATAAAATAATTTCATTTAAGGTCATTTTAGTTTAACACATTTTAACAACCGATAGATTACAAAGAAACCTTCTATTCCTTTCCTTTTAGCATCTTTAAGAGGCACAGCTCTATAAAGTCATCATTTTGTTTAAACCACATATAACTCCTTGAGCCACCTCACAATTACAGAGCCTAAGTAAAATTTTAGAATAATTTGTAGTTTAAAAAGCAGTTATAAACCATATGTTTTGAATTAGCTAGCGTGTGTCAGCAGTGTCATTTACCATACCTTATAATAAGCTCTCCTTTGATTTTTAGGTTTCCATGAAAGACAATGACATTCTCCTACCACAACAAACAGAAATATTTACTGGAGTTCTCTTTTAGCTAAGACTTAAGTATAGAAGCAATTTGAAATCAAAACGCCACCCACACCTAGCTCAGTAAGAAGGCTTTGCTTTTTTATAGCACAGCTTTTTCAGCCACATAGCTCCAGATGGCCAGATCTGTCACAAAGTCTTAACCCAAAAATTCTAACAAAGGGAAAGAGCAAATAGGCCTTCAAGGGGGATTTCCAAAGGGCTCTGGCAATTTTCAGCTGCACAACAGCATCTCTGAGCTCTAACAGAACACAAGAGCAAGGTTCCCACCCACTCACCCCAAAACGAGCATCAACTGCTAGCACTTCATTTGAATGCTCAAGATTGCACCCACGATTACACCAGGACAAAAACCTTGCTCTTACTGTCATAAATTCAGCTCAGGAGAACTGCTCTTCTACCACCTTTTTCCTTTAAGCCTAAATCACAAGGATTAGTATTTGCCAGCTATCAGTACTTCTTTCCACTATCATTTTCATTCTTCCTCTCACTTCCCTTAGCATTCTCAATTAACAGTAATTAGTTAAGACTATCTTAAACTCCCTCCAATTGCTTTTCTCATCTACTAATTGAGTCAATTCCCTTCACTCCATCTTCACTGACTGTTGCTTTGATTCTGACACTCTTGGTCCCCATTTTAAAACATCTGTTGCTTAATCTTGGCTTGCAACTGCCAACTCATTTGTTACTTTCAAAGAAAATTAAGAAAACCTCTCGATCATTCCAATTCCTCATGAAGCAGAGCCATGGTATCACTTAATTTCTGCTCAACTGCATTTAAACACACTGTCTGGATAGCCGTGCTTATCAGAATATATACCATGCTAGACTAAAAAGAACGGCAGCAAAGTGAAAACTGTACATACATTTTTAATGTGAATTTTACAGAAAATGTAGTTTATACTAATGCTTTCAAGTTTAATTAAAAGCACCATTTAGATTCCTTTTCTTTTTCTGAATGCAAAGTACTCTGTAATAGCAAACAAATTATTTCTTCCTCTCACAACATGCAGTGGGAAAACATCAGAATCACAGGGTTTTTGGGTATAAAAATTCCTAATAACCTGAGCTCGGAACAGTAGAAGCACATTTTATGAAGTACTTTCGGGTTTTATGTTGTAAATCATCACTATCTGCTATGTATGTTCCCCCCGCCCATTGAAGCTCAGTGGAAAATTCACCATTCAGGAAAAAAAAAAACGTAAGAGATTATTTATAGTAGTAGCTCACAGTGCAGAATCATTTAATATAATTGCCCTAAGGATAAAAAGTGTACTCCCATTTTCCATAATTACAAATTATCTCATGTTCAGCACTTTGACACACTTGAAAAGAAAAGGTTGATTAGCCTGCCACTGGAGTGAATAAAGTAATAGCTAAATTGATGGAACATCAGCTAGGATAGACCTTCACAGGCAAGCAGCTGCTCTTCGAAAAATGCCCATCAGGAAAAAAAAATAAAACCAGTTTAAACACCAGGATAAAGAGGTGTGCTAAGACAGATGGAAAACCTTTTCTTCCATTCATATTCTCCAGTTTTGCTTTCCTAGTGAGCACAGAAACCTGTTTTATCAACAATACTATGTGGCTAATATACAGAGCAGAAGAGCACCTCTTGCCTGCACTTCCCCACTTTGTTATTCATGTTAGCAACTGTGACGTTATCAGATGCAGAATAAATCCGAAGCTGTGTAAATCAGCCCATTCGATTTGTAAGAAGCAGCCATAATTTATGGAAGGAAAGGGAGAGAGGGGAAGGGAGGGGGAAGAGGACACACGAAGCCATTCTTGATTTTGAAGAGTAAAACACTTTAAAACACAGTCTAATATGAAGCCAGAGAGATTTATTTTCTGTTCCAGTAGACCGGGAATATAATATACCCTCCGATGCTCATATGCACACTGCAGGTTTAGCAGAAGAGTTGATTCAGGCCAATATTCTGGGGTCTGGACAAAAAGAAGAAAATGTTCTTTCTGAAAATACTGTCTTTCTCAGGATGTAGCAGATTTCAGATGTGTCCAATGGACTTCACCTCAAAAACCTCCTTACAGAGAGGTCCAGCCAATGCTTCTTCCCCAAACACCATGCCTGCACAACGCCACAGCTCACCATAGCCCAGTCTGTCCTTGATTCTTTTCCCTCTGACAGGATGGCACACATTTCCCCTCCAAGTAAGTGGGAAGTTTTATCAGTTTTGATCACTTCGTTTATACTGACAGACCAAAAAAAAAATGTAATTTTTTGAAAACCAACAGTGTTCTTTCCCCAGCACTGTAGACAAAAGCCAAAAACACAGCCTATGATTTTCTGCCTATTTCAACAACATCTAAGGCATCTCTTCAGAGCTGCACATTAGTATGATGGAAAACAAGAAACGCCTTTTACCAGGAGCCCATGACCCAGATGTTGCATTATTTTCCTTCAACTGGTACAAAACAGCTCTCTGAAGCTGAGGATGACCGTGCCACTTTCTAATCCAGACTACAAAATAAATCCTCCCTCTAAATTTTAGCAAACAGTCTCAACCCCAGTAAGCATGTCCACATGGCATTCAACAGCTCAGTTCTGTAGGCCAGCAGTGAAATACACCCAGCAGCGTCAGGAGAGGGACCTGGGCATGGGTCCAAGGTTGGATCCTCCAAACTAATGTAATATGGTGGCAGAGCAGAGCAGTGGACAGAGCTTTGGGGCTGCAGATAACCAAGCCGACAGGTCCACTGCCTGTCCTGGTAACATTAACCCTGGAAAGCCCACCAGGGCATACCAAATTGGACTAACGTGGACCAGTGCCAGCTGTACCCACAATAAACACCTGCAGACAAGCAACAGGTATAACTCGTGACTTAGTTGCCTAAAGAAGGGAATCAAAACAGTGTACTCTTATTTGGAGCAGGTTCCAGCTGCTGTCAGCTGAAGTGAATATATACATAAACCAAGGTGGGGGGAAGCAAGTAATTCCATGTCGTGAGTATTTCAGAAGAGCAGCTTGGTTGGATTCCCCTTGGTCTAGTCCCGTTCCATGAAATTACAACAGCCAGCTGGATGCCATGTAACCAACACCTCCTCACCCATACTAACATTCAGCCAGGGGGTCTAGCATGAACAAGTAACTACCATTTCCAAGGCACAGCATTAACCAGATGAGTTTGTAACCAGAACAACCTCTCACCCCACATACCAGGCTGCGTTATCCAGAGTGGCCAACCAGCTCCTACATGATCACACGAAAGGACACAGCTTGGACTCTTACAAACCTACAGCAAGACAGGTTGTTGTAACATGCACTGCAAGGATTTCATGTTTCTTGGGGCAAAAGGCACTTCTGTTTACAAAAATAACTTTCCTGGGCCAGGACACCCTTGAAGGGAAGTACAGAAAATGTTTTCTATTGTTTTATTAAAAAAAAATATTGACTTAGATGTAATTTATTTCTTAAGATAAATCAGCACTTGCATGCTTGATTTAATGACTGCCTAAACCAGTCAACACTCCCTACTCAGTGGGTTTAGTGCAAAAGTATACACTGAACATTTTTGGTAGCCATATTTTCTGTGAGAAGTTCCAGACATTTCATTGAACTGCCAGCCTGACTGCACGCGGCCACCTGCAAGAGAAGCAGTTTCATGGTACACCAGACACGACAGTGGCAAGAGACTCACATTTCTCCGTGGACCTTGTGAATCTTTGCAGCCCTTGAGGTTGGGTTTGTAAAAATTAGGATTTATTCCATAAACAAGCACACTCCCCGGTTCAAATGGAGTAGCAAGTGGTCAGACAGCTGAATGAGACAGTAAGGAAAGAGGTGCAAACTGATTTTCCTTGCTTGGCATCTGTGAGAGTTTAACTAGAGGATACAATTTTTTTTAAAATCCCCGTTTACTATTTCATCTACATGCTAGACAATTTGAACTGCACCTCTAAGCTCTTGCATATATGTGGAAACGAAGGGGTAGTGGGACAGGGAAGAAAAGGTAAAAACAGTCATTCCCTTTCTGTGCTAAAATATTCAGACTCTCAATATTTTACAGAAAATTGAAGTAGTTTCTGTACCTAATACAGCACTGAAAATTAGGGAAGTTTGCTGGTCACTTCACATCAACTTCAACCAAATTTTACATAAAAGAAATCTTTTTCTGCAGAACAAGACATACTTTGAGTATGCTGCGGAATAGGAATAGCTCACTAAAAGTAAACTCAGCAAATAAAACTGCAATTCATTTTGACTTAGGTGGCTAAGCATAATACACATTTCATCAAAATAAAATGCTGAGAAATAATTATTCTTTATTTTTAAAACATCAGTTGTGTCTAAACACAGGTCCTTACGATTATCCATAGCTGTTTCAAAAACCCAGGCTGAGAGTACAGGTGAAGTGAAATATTTCAAAGAAAAGACTGCATAATCCTATTAGAGGAACAATGATCATTACAGCTTGACTTTTCCTGTACAGATGGGGATATATTGTTAGCCACTTTTTTTTCCTTTTCTTTTTTAATTTATTTTTTAAAGAGGACGTACCTTTGGGCTTTGTTTGAGCTTGTATGAGTAAGCGGCAGGGCACAGATGCTCCGTGTGAAAATGTCAGCGACTTCTTGATCTCACAAATGAAACCACGACAGAGCTGTAGTGGTTATGGGGTTTTCCTGAGGCAGAGGAGAGGGGAGTGCTGCCCTTATGACTTCACATGAAAAAATGTTTAGCAAACAGGCAGCGTTCCATGTTGCCGTCCCAAAAAATGGACTCCTGCTTTAGCAAAAAGAAAGCCTTGCTTTTATTTGCAGCCTTAAGAAGCATCACCCTGAAGTCAGAAGGTAGAAATAAGTAATTTCCTCCTGATGCAGTGAGAGAAGAGATACAGCAAGTCAAGTTTTGGCTTCCACAATGAGCATGTATTGCTACCACGTACTCAACGCAGGGACTTCCCTCACTGCAAATAATTTTACTGTAGAAGTATCAAGTACTCTCAGATAAGCTTGCTCTACTCTGTTAACTGGTGAATTAAAAATGAATTTATACCTTTATTCTAAAGTGATTAAACATGTTCCAGTACTCAGGGAAAGACAAACAGTGAAGTCAGGTACCCAGTTTCACATACCCACTTCACAGAAAGAGACACACTTTCAAAGCTCTCATCTCACAAGTCAACAGCATACTGCAGCACAACTAAACTCCAGTATGCTGCACACACCTAAGAGCTACAGCATCTCACATAAAAAGACACATCTTGCAATGACTTCATAGCTCTGCCTGGTGAGATAGGTAAAGAAATGTCAGCCATGTGTCAGTGTAACAGACCACAATGGAAGGCAATAGTTTGCCATCAAGAAAAAATGCCAAGCATGCCACCAAATTCATATTACAATACTGGAAAAAATAGGAGTATCACCACCAAATTCATATTGCAATACTGGAGAAACAGGAGTATTATCACAACCTCATAGCCATTTGTAAGCTAAAGTTGCTGATCATCAGATTTGAAATCCAGACTCCGTAACACAAAAGCTAGCATACATGTGCCCACAAGTTTATCGGAGACAACAGTGACAAAACTGCAAATAAAAGTGATTTAGTTATCTGGAAAACATCTGATGGGCAACATCAACACGAAGTAATTACACAGGTATGTTGCTATTTTACTCAGAGGAGTTACTGAATCGTTTTAATTTTGCAAGTAACTATTAAGTCTGCTTAACTAACCATCTAGTTCGTTAAGAAGAAGCCTTAAGCAACTTATTTTTTTCCTCCCAACTCTCTTTTCCAACTAAAGTACTACTCATGGACCCCTGGACAAAGTAGGCACTCAAGCTTATCTGAGCTTCGGAGAGCTTGTTAGCTCAGGTACAACATCAAGCTAACGTCGTCTATTCAGACAATAAAATGGCATTTACTCAAATTTGTGCGTCAGATTTGTGGCTTTATATACAAAATTTTCTTTCCATGAATGGTCAAAGCAAGAAATGAAAAGCCTTCTTCAGTGCTCAAACACTAGGCTTCAGTTCAGCCCACGTGGACTATTTCCAGGGACAATGTATTGCATCTACATCCTTGGTTGTTCTGCTGGTACTCAAGGAGGGTATCAACTGCACAATTTTTTTTTTGTCCTGTGTATACATCCTCACTAAGAATCATCTTGGAGTAATCATGATCAGTTGTAGTTTGAATTCCACAAGGTTTAGCAACTAAAAATCATTTCTGTAGTATATAAAGAGGAAACTGTGTATACAAGAAAAATGCAGATTTGAACTAATTTACTGAAATGACCACAACTAAACTTTCTTTGTAGTTCAGACCTCTGTTTGTAAACCCCAGTCCTAGCTCTCTTATCTATTCAAAACATAAGAAAAAGATTATTCAGTGTGCTAGACAGTAAATATTAAGACTGTGTATTTCCTGATTCATAACATGAAAAAGTTTATCTTTAATAATCCAAACTACATTAACCATGATGTACCCAGAGTTTTGCATAAAGTTTCTGATAAAGAGAGAGTGAATGAAAAATGTTCTGCCCACTAAAGGTGGTACAAGAGTTGGAATTTTACGGAGGTTTCTTTCAGGCTTTAAACATTAGCCTTGTTTCTGCTGTATCTAAAATCATGACAAAGGCTCCTAGCATAGCAGATGGGCATTTCCTGGTGTGTTATAAATTGCTAAAAAAAAAAAAAGGAAAGAAAAAAAGACAACCATTAAACACCATGAGACACTTCCAATGAAAGGACGACAGCTGTTCTTAATTGCAATTTGAAATCCCAGATCTTAAGAGACTACCATGCTGCCAATTCAGGAACAACATAATGAAAATTCTGGTCCGTGTACATACAGCATATAAAATGGGATTTCTCTCATTTCTGCCAGGGCCTCTACCTGCCCTCACTTTTCAGTCTGCATTTAAGAAGTGAAACACAGCATTGTCTCCTTTATGAGTACTTTTCAGTACGCAAAAAGTCAAATAATTCTAATGAAAAAGAAAAATGAAGCTATTGGATCTTTTTTTAGAAATCAAGTTACATTTAAAGCCACATGAAGTGTTCAAAAATGCTTTTATTTCCCAGTCTTGCCATAACATCAGTCAATTTTCTAATTGGAAGAACTTCATTTTATTAAACAGCACAAAAAAGAGCTCATCTTAGTTCTAGACTAGCCATAAAAATGAAGAGCTGGAAGGAGAACTATTTGAAATGTTGAGAAGAGACAAAGAGCAGTTATGTATTGACAAATTTGGAGAACTGCATTACAAAACTGAAAAATTATTGCAGGTCATTTATTTAATTAAGTGCCCACTTCATTCACAGAATTCAGTCATACTGAATGGATTCCCAAGCCTTTTGTGTGTATTAGAGGGATTCTACTTTATGTGACAATGCGAATTAATTTTAAAAAAATCTCAGCATTTTATGTCCTAAAAATATTAATGGCATAATATGAACACTAGTCAGAACATTCCAGGAAAATGAGAGAAATGGGATCTGGCAAAAAAAGTTAAGTTTAGACTACTGAAGCATTAACACACATCTCCAATTATCCAGCATATATTAAGGATTATTTTTTTTAAAAAATTATCTTTGCTCTAACAATCTAGCCAAATCCCAAACTTTTTTATGCTTACAAATAAACATAGACTGTAACAAATACACTCGCATGCAAAAAAGGGAGAGAGATCATCACAGGTAACTAAAAACATTTGACTTGATCCCCAGCATGACTGAAGTCAAATGTGAAAGTATGCTGTGTACAGAGGTACAAGTAAATATTTGAAAACAGTTCTGAAAACAAAGTTATTTTGTTGAGGCTCTAAGCCAGCAGTTACTTCATGAAGGATGCCTCTAGATTATTTTCCTTCATATACCGTGACGACAAACAGAGATTTAAAGAAGCATGTGAAACAGATCTTAACTGTTTCCCTTACAAACTCATTATGTTTTAAAGGTACCCAACTCTTGCATTCTTACAAGCTTCTTCAAAAAGTCCACTGAACACGTGGATGTTGGCTAGGATTACACACAGCTCTCCAAATGAGAAACTGATGGATGAGCAGGTTCTACCGCAGCCAGGTGGGTCCTGTCCAGAGAGGGGGGCCTCTGGCAGCAGGACTTCAGGAGCTGTGACTGATGGTACTGCCAACTGGTATGGCTGTGGAGACCAAAATCATTGGTGAGCCAGTGGATCTGGTGCTTTCAAATAATTTCGTCACGGCAGTACATGCTGCTGTAGCTTCTGAGACACAAACAGATGCTGGAGGGTGAGACCAGAGGCAGAGTCCTCTCTGCCCCCAGGGGTGTTTTGGGAGATAGTTTTGTCTTGATGTTTTTTATATCCCCTGTAGTCTATATACTATACTCCTTCCTAGCCTAGCAAGTGTTCAAATACCACAAAAGCACAAAAATCCACCTGGACTCCACACAGCGGGCCACCTGATGTCTGGGTGAGCCTGTGTGCATGCAGCTGTGGCAGCTCCACCCCACCTGTGCTACAGCTGGCTACACACAGCATGATATATTTTCACATTGGAAATCTTGTATCCCAGACACTTACTGAAGAATGACAGCACCAGTGCCATACAAAAAGAATTTAAAGGGCCTTTTCATTTCTTACTTGGGGCAGCGCTACTTAGAGGACCGACGGAAACTCATCAAAGTGAACTCGGGAATCCAGACTAAATGTCACTCCAGACCATTTTAAAAAATAAAATAAAGCACAACATGCATTTATACACTGCTTTTCCAGGCTGGTTATACTTGTTGGGTTCATTTTTTGAGCCTCCTTACAACCACACATCCTGCTATAAATCAGTTCCTGTATTATTATGCATTATTACAAAATTTCATGCAATCTAATACCAGCAGCAAACAAGCAACTACTGTTCTTGTCAATAAGGCTATATTCACCTCTGAAGCACTAGGGTGAGGTGGCTGCATTATGTGCTATCCAAACCAACTAAAATAGCCCTGCTCAAATTTCAGGAAAAAGCTATATTTATTGTATGCAAGAGAAACCTTGCTTTATACCCTCAGTCTTCAAGATCACAAATCACTTCCACAATGCTCTTCAGAGAATCACACAGCCATTGCAATATGGCCACATCAAAACTGCCTTCCTCAAAACTCTGTTTTCTCAGAAGGATTTCTGGGGTATCCTACCAAGTGTAAAATTTAAGAAAATTTAAGTGCATCCCATGGGCGCGCCGGCAGCCTGCAATAGAAGCAGCTCTTCTCAGGCATGAAGTCCTTCTGACCCTTGAAGCAAGTGTGATGCTTCATCCCCTTTTCATCTATACACTTGAAGGATTTGCATTCATGGATACAACATATCCAGTACTGCCTCACTACAGAGGTTAAGAGAGTAACAAGTCCAACTCCTTCCAAAATAAGATTTCAGTATTCTCTGTAGTGGTTTTTTCCCCCCATTTTTCTTTCAAATCATTCATAGCATGGGTTTAACAATTAGATACTGGCAGTCCTCCCTAATTGCTATTTATGATTTCTGTCAGACATAGATGTTCCCTCCCTGCCCAGCAGTTAATTCTGCCAGCTAACCTCTGAAGTGACCATCTTCCCTCAACTATAAACCTCTTCTGAAAGAGGCACACTGACAAGCCACTCGAACAAGTCCAAGCACTGTTCACTCGAACAAGTCAGGAATTATAAGGAAGAAGAATAAAAGGTCTATAAAAAGGCGATACTGCAAGGTGAAGGGGGGCTGCGCTGGGATTTTAAAGAAAACACACACCCAAAAAAACACCCCAAAATGAAAGCAAATGAAGATGAGGAAAGGACAAACTGAAAAGGAAATGTTAAAATAAACATACCAGGACAATGAAAGACACTAAACTATGGCACAAGCTCTCACCCCACCATTCCCTTCTTCAACAAATAAAGATAACTCTTGTGTATCTTAAAACTCTGCTACCTTTTGGGAAAAGCTTAGTTTTACATAGGCAAAAGCTACACTTCACAGCTGGGGCTTTATCATGCCCTTCAGATAAAAATATTGGCTTTAAATCAAGGAGGAAAAAAGAGTTACTGTAATCTTGGTGTTTCCAAGGATGTGGAATCCTGGACTACCAGCAAAAAAAAAAAGCGAGAAGCAAAAATGTAACTTCTATATTCCTTGCTTACATTGACTCAAAACTTGAAAAGGAAACACCAAATTGTATCTATTGTCGAAGTAACTGCAGATATCCGCAGGATAATGATTTGTCTCAATAATTATTATGACAATCGCTGAAATGGGGAACATTAATAAATTCTTCATTCTTGCATTTTAATAGGCATCAGGTTGGTATCTTTGAGCTTGTATCCTATATAAAGGTAAGCTGGTTTTCAGGAGTTGCCTGCAAAAGTTTTAGTCTTTCTAAATTGGAAAACTATGGTCTCTTCAGAAATGTTTGACTTAAAACAGCTGATAACAAGTAAATAAAATATACAGCAAAATTGCCTAAGTGGAATTCAACAGATGTCTGATAAAAGCCTTCTCCAGATACTTTCCTAATGTCCTAGTTATTCACCATAAATACTTCAGTGCATAGCTAAAAAAATGCACATTGACTCTGAGCTCTTATTTGCCTGTAGCTTGCTGTTAGCAGTACAGTTGCCACTATCTATTCTGTTCCTCAAAATAATCTGTGATTATTGTAAGGTGAGCAGGTAAGGCATTTCAGAACATAAAGGGGAGCAAAAAAGCCACATGCCACTCTACCTCCCAGAGATGGAAAACGGCTAGTAACCAGGAAGAGATAGCAGTCGATAAGGAAATGCAAGAAAGCACCTACTCTGCAATCCCTTAAAGCAAATCTGTTACTGGTAGGAAAGGGATACAGCACGGTGGCTACAAATAAATGGTACGATAAGCTATTTATTTCCTATTGCCTTCACTTCAAAGATGCAAGCAGCTGCCTTTGTCACTGGTGGAAGTCAGTGTAAATAAGATAGGCAGCTTGGCTCTCTCTCATGTCTAGCTTACCCACAAGGTAAGCAAAACAGCAATTACATCAACTGAAAGAATAACTACATCAACTGAAAGAGCAGAACAGAAGTGTTAAGGACTGCACAAATCAAGCAGCAAACTGTTTGAACACTGAAATGTCATATTCTGCTCTGTCAAGTCAGAGACAAGTTTGATCCTGCCTTGTAGATAAAGACAAAACCAGCAAGATTAACAAAACATTGGGGGAAAAAAAGCAATTAAAAGGCTTCATAAACTTCCTATTACAGCTATGCAAATAGCCACAGACTATGAAAACAATAATTCTGGTAGCCCTAGAAAAGTAACACTTTATTACATGGTGCCACAACAACAGAGAGAAAATGAACTTTTAAAGGGGGGAATAAACTATTAAAACCTCTTTGATCAAACTTTATCAGGTATAGCACTATCCAAGATCACCCGACCAGAAACTTTCTCCCAGAAATTCAGCTTGGCTGCCCAAAGTTTGTCTGTGGCCTTAGTTTCCAAAGATCATAAAAAAAAAAAAATCCCAAACCCTGCAATTAAGTATTAACTAGCGTCACTGAAAGCGTCAGTCACTCTCACAGACGCTTTTGAGGAAACACAGAACAGATGACTAGGTGTTCACTCCCCATCTCTTTCAGATTAGGGCTAAAAAAACCCACGTGAACAGATTTTTCAATCCTCTATGTTTCCTTCAATGACCACTTAGGAAAAAAATCGCTAGGTATGGATTTCCCTCATGTCATTATATCCTTCCCGTTTTCATTTGCTCACCAAGCCTGCTAGATATTTCACTGGGACAGCTGGCATTCTCAAGCACATCCTCCCTATACCGATCCATCACACTGAAACACTTGGACATACCTCGAGCATAGACAGAAGGTCATACAAAATTTTTGGAAAATAACCAAAACAGGATTCAAATTCCTCATTTCCCAGGAGCCCCCACACAGAGCCAGAGCTCTGGGAACATCGCATGGCACTGTGCTCCAGACATGATGATGTGTAAGACTTGGGATTCCCAAACCTGAAGGTTCTTTCCAAAATGACAGACCTTGGAGAATATGAACTATCATGCCAACAGGCGACAGCACATTTATTTCTGACGGAAGAGTTCTGGTCCCATATCGAGCTGATTTCTATAGGATTCTCAAACCAAACTACTGCTAGAAATTTTTTGCAATTAATTGTTTGCATTTTTCTAGCTAGCACTCATAACAAAATTAGATTGATTATTTGTACAAAGGAGATGCTGAATTAAGAAACACACTATGTATCATTTTATTTCCAGACACACTTTCTAGGTCATATGCATTAGTTTCCTTATAAACACTCAAGTGTTTTGCTTTGCTCAGTATTACACAATAGGAACCAACAGTCTTTTCCCAAAGCACACTTAAATGGTACAGGGGGTCTACCCACAATCAATTCTGAAGAGGCCATGGCTCACTCAACAGAGATTTACACATCAAAGAAAAATAAGTATGTACATCTCCACAAATGAGTATGGAGTTTTTTACCCCCACATCAGAAGAAATACCACAAACTGCAATTTGTCTCACAGCCTCTCTTCATTAAAGTTCCTGAGCAGCTAAAAAAAACCACCTTGAAGATTGCAAGGTCTCTGTGGAACTACAGCAACCTCCTCAGATATGCCTGGATCCTGCTTTTAACAGCAGACTACTACCCCCAGATCAGTCAACCCTAGAATTAGCTGCAAACTCCAAGACTGGGATAATAGCAGCTCTGTCCCAAAGCCAGTTCTTGGCCCATACTGACCAGTGTGGTAAGCAAGCGCCCTGCTGGTCAACAGCCTAGGCTTGGCTGTAGCAGGACTATACAGCCACCCTGCAAGCTCAACTCATGGTCCATTAACCAGCATTCAAGTAACATCTTTATGTTCACAGAGTAACTGGACTGGCATGAATCCTCAGGCTACAAGGCACTATACATTAAAGGGGATGAAAAGTTTTTTAGGCTTGTCAGAGACGGTGTAAGGCAGCCTACACAGCACTTATTTTATACATGTACAATATTTGAAAAGTATCTTTGAAAAGTGGTGAGAAGTTTACTAATTTCAGCAGAGACAAAAGTGACTCTCTTGATTCTGCAGTTCTCATAAGCATCTATAGACAGGTGGGAAGGGAAGCAAGGTGACCATAAAGTAAGATCCTTTTATCTTTCTACATTTTGAAAACACTGTCTCTGTAAAAGAAACCATAACAAATATTATTTCCTAATCCTGTATTTTTGAAGATATTTTATCTACTCAGCGGGCATCAAAAGACAAAATATTCACACAGGAGCAATACTAAATAAGGAAAGTTTGTGGAGAGATCATACCTGTCCAAGACAAATTAATCTTACGCTTTTCATGGCTTGGCACTCTATCCAAACTTGCAGAGAAAATCTATTACTATGACACAGTTGAGATCTCCTGACATAAATTAAAATTCAACATTTTCTCACTTCAATCTACTGCTCTTAAAGTAGATTTCTAGTGTTTGGACTCCAGAAGTTCTTGCTCTGAGATGGCAGCCTGAGCATACAATTATTGTTATTAGTGATTAATTATGTTTATGAAATATTTTTCTACCAAGCTAAGACTCTCATAATACATACAAGAGTGACTGTTGACCACTTCTGTTCTGGAAAACCATCTCTCAAGAGAGACGGAAAAACGTGGAGATCAATATATTACTACATACTTGATTCAACATATAACCAAGTACATAGTACTGACTTTCAGAATGTCATTTAACTCCCAGATTTTATTTTTAAAATCCTCCATCATATGACAGCAACTTTTATGCAGCTGAACAAAGTTAGCAGAGCAGAAAGTTCTTTTAGCAAGCAATTGTGCTTGCTAAACAAAGCTGTAAAGAAAGAAAACCATAGTTTTCTATATCTTTTTCATAGCCACAGTTTAGATCTAAGAGGGCCAAGAACTACCAGAAGCTTATTCTATCTGATTAACTGACTGTTTGTATTTCAGCCAATGTATCTGGAAAAATTACAGATGAAGTGTGAAGACAAAAAATTCATCAGAACAAAATAACTTCCAGAACTCTTTCCACACATAATTTCCTGTTAACCTAAAAGCTAACACTGAAGGAAGATGCATAAATTTATGGTCATGTTTAGACACTTATCCAATCGCTGATCACTCAGGTCAGTCTCCTGAATACGCGACTGCAAAGTCAGACAGCAACCCCACAACTCATGGGAAACACTTCTCTATCCCAGCATCACGCCGAGAAGAGGAACAGCTGGGTTTACTCTCACCACATCTAACAAGATAAAACAATTAGTGCAACAGACAGACCTTGAAGACCTCATTTTCAGCCATACCACCCACACCTGTGATCAAAGTCCTGTCCTGTTATGGACAGGGCTTAACCATGTTCCACTACTCTCATTAATTCTGACCAGGCCCAAATAATACAGATCATGCCAGTTCTCTATAACCACAAGGCAAGGCCTCTGACTTCTTTGCAATAGGCACCCCTGTAGAGGGATTACAGAAGGTGAATGAAAGTCAGAATAAGAGATTATACCTACTTCCAAGTCTTCTATTCCTAAATTTAGACCTGGAATTTACATCATATGCAAATCATTCTTTGCAATATTATGTATGCTGTATATTTTAGCCTTAAAATTTGCATTATATATTCATGGCACTCTGACTGCCCTCCTAGAATGGGCACATTTTCATCCAGCACAGAGGAGAGGAGATCAAGCTTTTCTTTTCCTACAGTTCTCATTCAGACACATTCAATATGTTTCTGCATTCACCACGAGGGGTTTTTTGTTTTCTGCATTCACCACGGGGGGTTTTTTGTTTTCTGCATTGCGTAAAGAGAAATTAAGAGTTTCAGATACCAAAAGTAATGTTATATGGATCAAACATATTTAACACCTAGAGGCTTTCACAAGGCAGTGTGGACGTTGAAAGAAACAGATCTCCTTGAAAAAAGACAACTCACTTTACAATGCAGTAATAAAGGCTACTGCTAACAATTACAGAAAAATATTCTGAAATGCACATACCAGGATCTAAATACATGAAACAGAAAGAATAACTCATCTTGACTTCTCTTTAAAATAAGAATGAACTAATAAAAATTCATTTGGGGGGAGTGGTGGTATGATTTTTCTTCTGCTTGCTTTAATCAACACAGACCTTTTGAGGAGAGAGACAGCTGGTACCATCTGTTTCAGGACAGAATGAAAACTAAAACTTCTTCACTGTACTTACATGTGAGGACTGAGTTCATAAAAGTTTCGGTTTCTGTATTCTTCCACTTTCTCTGGAGTATAAATGGGTAGAGATCTGTAGGGGTTTATTGATATCACCACGCTGCCAATGTATGTCTGTTGAAGGAAAACAGAAATGATTGTGGATTTTTCATTTTAACATACTTCTGCTGCTTACATATTATTCTCCCATTTAATAATTGTGCAAAACCAAACAAAAAGTCTAATTGTAGCGACGAATAAATATGTACAGAGACTCTGAAACACCTTTTAAATCTCTCTCAATCATTGCTGGGTACCAAGTAGCTAGTTCTATATAATGAAAGCCTCTTATGAACATTTTTTAAAAGAAAGCCCTATCGTACAATACTTCTGTGACTAATTCAGTTGGGGGAGGGGAAGGAAAAAGGACACAGATGTTCACGAAGAACCAACTCCATCTGCACAGCAAATGTCACACGAGCTTTGCTGTAGCCCTTGGGCACTCATGCAAAACCACGTAAAAGCAAGGCCAGAGTTGGACTGCACTCCCTCACCCAAGGAGGAGCTTTGCAGCGTCTCTTCAAAGCCTTGGGCACAGAAGAGCTTCAGAGAGAAGAAACCTGAACGCTAATAGCCTCTGACAGGTTCCTGTCGAAGGAGAGATTTACTGTCAGGATTCAAGTCAGTCGAAGTCTTGCCGTGGTTCCTCAGCAGACATGAAACTTAATTTTTATTTCCAAATTGTAAACATACTTGCCATTACCCTTGGAAAGCAGACAGAGCAATGCATTGTTTTACTCTGTTAGGTCCCATTCACTACCGAGCTGAATGAAGACCAATACTGTACACCATGATTACTATGTCAGCATATGACACAATTAACCTGCCTTGATCAAGCCTATTGCCGGGTGCTTCAGAGTTCTCTAGGCCTCCCTCCTACTGCAAGGGCTGCATTCAAATACATGTGAGTGGCAAAAAACGCCAAAACCACATTCCACCCCGCTTGCAGATACTGACCAAAGACTAAACCCAAAGTGTTTGGAATCTCTTTCCACAATCATGAAATAAGTAAGTAACATCTGGTGAAACACAGTTTTCTGATAACCAAGAACTTCCTGGGAGGTGTAAAGACTGTACACAAAAGCCACATGTTCCCATTTTTTGGATTATATTTACTAGTAACTCCAGAAGAAAAACAGTGCTTTTTATGTAGATCTATGATTTTAAATGACCTAATTGTAGTGATACCTTTGCACCTTGTAATGACTGTTTGGATTTCTCCCAACTTTTCTTACAGGGATATGCTGTAATAACCATTTTTAAATGGGAACAGAGGCGCAAAGGCCCTGAGTTACTCACCAACAGGTTCAGTAGAGCAAAGAACTACCTCCAGAGCTGCAGTCACAAATTCAGAGAATGACAGAATGGTTTGGGTTGGGAGGGACCTTAAAGATCATCCAGTTCCACCGCCCAGCCACGGGCAGGGACACCTTCCACTAGCCCAGGTTGCTCACAGCCCCGTCCAACCTGGCCTGGAACACTGCCAGGGAGGGGGCAGCCACAGCTGCTCTGGGAAACCTGTGCCAGGGCCTCACCACCCTCACAGGGAAGAATTTCTTCCTTACATCTAATCTAATTCTACCCCCTGTCAGTTTAAAACCATTACCCCTCATCCTATCCCTACCCTCCCTGACGCAGAGTCCCTCCCCACCGTTCCTGTAGCCCCTTTCAGCACTGGGAGGCCGCTATAAGGTCTCCCCGGAGCCTTCTCTTCTCCGGGCTGAACACCCCCAACTCTCTCAGCCTGTCCTCACAGGGGAGGTGCTCCAGCCCCTGAGCATCTTTGTGGCCTCCTCTGGACCCACTCGAGCAGGTCCATGGCCTTCTTGTGTTGGTGCCCCCAGAGCTGGACACAGCACTGCAGGGGGGGTCTCACAAGAGCAGAGTAGAGGGGGAGAATGCCCTCCCTCACCCTGCTGGCCACGTTTCTCTTGATGCATTAATACCCCCAAGTCCCTCTCCGCAGGGCTGCTCTCAATCCCATCATTGGGGATACCAGATCAGGGTACTGATACTAGGGGCTGCCCTGACCCATGTGCAGGACCTTGCACTTGGCCTTGTTGAACTCCATGAGGTTTGCACATGCCCACCTCTCCAGCCTGTCCAGGTCCCTCTGGATGTCAACCCTTCCCTCCAGTGTCTTAACCCTTCCCTATCTAACTTTCATGTCTAAAGCAATTTTCTGCTAAATGCTAATCAAATTTGGTCCTAAGCAGAAAGCTAGGAGAGCAAGATTTCTCATTGTCCATAGCATGCATATGCACAGGCAAGCTGTGAACTCACATGGCATTTTCGGTCCCATTTAAAACAGTTGAACAAACTAGACTGCAGTGATAAAACAAGTAGCATGAGGCTTCCAGAGACTCTCGTAGTTCATCCTTACAGTGTTTACTACCCACAGGATAAAATAGAAGCAGCCACTGCCTCTACAATGAAACACAATACTCCACTAATTGGGCCAAAGACTCGCCATTTCTAAATGACACACACCTTCTACTCTCCTTTGGAACTGACTAGAAACCTGAAAAATGTTTCCCCTCATGCATCCAAACAGAGCAAATACCCTAGAAGCACACCAAGATCCCATGCAGAGCGCTGCGAGAGGGAGCAAGCCTGAAGGTGCCTCACATCCTGGCAGCCAGGCTGCAACTCAAAAGAGGTACAACTCCAACCTGCCTTGCACCACCACGCAGGAGGCAAACGCCCCCAAAGACATTCTGATACAGACTGTTGAGAACATCCCCAAATAATTAAGATTTTTGATTCTTTCAAACACACACCACAGTGTGTGCTTATATATATTTTCTTCAAATAATAAAAAAAATTTGTTCTAGTTTTGTGGTCATCCTCCCCCTAAGGAGGAAAGTGTTTTCCATCTACGTCTAATCTCTTTGGCTGAACGAGAAAAAATGCAAAAACTGCCTTTCTACAGTATTTGCTTTGCTCTCTCAACACATGCGGCTTTGGCAATTTGCAAGCCTACAAATTCTTGGCGAGAATAACAGATAACCCAAGACTAAGAAGCTTTCTAGTCTTCACAAGTGCATGGATACCCCAGTTAGGGCTTTTTCCTGATAAAACATTAATATATTAACTTGTCTCCTCCTAAATCTTAAAAATTTGTGAATTCAGCCTGTTGTGAAATCAGTGTTGTAAAGTATCAGAAGAGATATGAAGGCCAGATCTTGAAGATTATATTCTGAAACAGGAATTCTTTGGAACTAAAAGACTTGCCCTTTCCAGCTATTCTTCTACCATAATAGCATACAATTTAATTGCAAAGTTCCCTGCAGTACCCTGAAACACCAAGATAAAGAAAGATGAGTGAAAGTGAAAACCTTGATTTTTAACTTTGAATACAGGCATTCAAATGAGGTTTATTTAGAACCATCTCTTCATAGCTAAGTATTGCTTAGACAGTGTATTTTGGGAATTCAAGTCAGCTGTTTGTTGTCAGGCATGAACAAATACAGACCATTTCCTAAAATACCAATATTTCAAAGGTCAAATGACTATATAGAAACAAAGACATACTCATGTCCATTTTAAACACCAAGCCAAAATATGCCAAGAAATCACTGGTTTTGCTGCAAAGCTGCTTACAAGAACTAATACATTTCCTCTTATAAAACGCCAGTATCTCAAAGCTGATGCCTAATAGCTACTTGCTACTGGTAGTCTGTGAGATTCCACATAACAGGGATAAACAGATCCAGAAAATAGCTTTCCCACATAACATCTGCCTTCCCACCAGAACTCTATTATAAACAAACAAAATAAATGACTTAAAATCCTTGAGCAAGCAACAAGCACAGAAACATTCCAGTGCTGAAAGCAGAACGCCCAAGAGTAGTGGGAGACCGTACCATGGCACCCCAGGGACTAAAGAGATCCTTCATTTTCCCTGTTTAAGGAAAAAAATGAGACCCCAGAGGAATGTCCTCATGATGTTGAACACACAAAATGCAGTCAGGAGATTTCTTTCTTGGCTTTGACATGGTCTCATTATGCAAGTTTGGGCAAGATCTGCTGTCTCCTCAAGTTCTGCTAACTAGAGACTCTTGGTAATACTCCTGTCTCCAAACTTCTACTTTATTGCAATAACTCACAGAGGCACATTCTGCTTCCTTGATGTGTTTGTCCAGAACCCAAACCAAAAGGACTCTCATTCACTGTTTAACAGTGCATCTGTCATGTAGCATAGCAACACTGTAACGTGCTAACGCTTCACCTGTGGAAAACAGCATTCAAATTTTTATCAGGTCAAATGACAACACATTCCGCATTCTCCACCAGAACAATGCATACAATTGATTCCTGTTCAGTAAACACAACATCCCCAAGCAGGAAGAAACTTCTGAATCACAATTCAACTGCAGAAGCTGATGATATTTGTTACACATCACTTCTAGGTACAGTTGAGAGATACAATGACCAAGACATTTTGATGCCTGGTTTTCAGAAACCCCCTAAGACGGAAAGCCAATGTTAACTGCTTGGGGCAAGATATTACTGCTATTTCAAGCTTATATGAGCCTTGAAAGGCCTTTGATGCCTTTCTAATGCAAGCAGCTTTAAGACTGGCTTAAAAAGAGGTCTGAAATAGAAAGACAGTGTGAGGCTCCCGTCATTGCTTGGGAGAAACTACAGGCAGCAGCCTCTTCCTAGTCAAGCGCTGGGGAAAGCTGTTGCTAGAAACTGGCAAACTGCCTGTGGACCCTTCCAGCTGAGAAGTTGTAAAAACCTTAGAGACAGCCCAGCAGAAGGTCCCAACACACCTCAGCAGCCGGGACGCACAAGCACTGAGGTGAAATCTGATACACAGGGAAGAGGCAGTACAGGCCAGACGGAGAGCGTTTAGAAGACCACTAGTAGAGCTTATCAGAACATTTCACACTGTGGGACACAGTGTATTAGTGAAGCTATTTTTCCTCCTGGTAAAGTTAGTCTGGGCCCCTGGCGTATTGCAAGAAGAGTGAAGATTGCAGCTGCAGAAGCCAGGGAACGTTTTATCAACAGCAGTTGAAGCTGCAGAGCTGGGGCTATCATAACAGTATACTCTGTATCTTTAAAAGTTTTCCTGGATCCTGTGGCATCCTCTGTAAACCAACCTTCTGCAGAATTTAAAACCAATAAGCAGCTACACAGATTTGCTGCAAACCTTCTGGAAGTGTACTTTACATCACTTTTGGCAAGTCTGTTAAAAGCAAATCAACTTCTTACCCATGGTAGCCTGTAACGGTCCACAAAAATTGCTCCTGCACACAAGTCACTCCTGCTGTAAAATATCCAATTGCTAATATACCCTGCAAGTGTGCTGAATTCCCAGGGCCCAATAAGATTACTCTATTTACTTATTTTTTAAAGCCTGGAGCATAAAAATAGAAAATATATTCTAATAAAAAGATTGCTAGTGTGGATACCGATTCTTCCACTTATTGCAGACCAATTTTAATACTTCAGATATGCATAATGCATGTTTCTTTAATATTAATTATGCTCAAGTGTACTGGGTTCCTATAACTTTGAACAGTTTCAGATCACATCACTCAAACAAATCATTGAAATGAGAGACACTGAAGTAAGATCAAAGAGAAGTGTGACCTGATTTTATTGGAACAAATCCAGAACCAGGACTTGGGCAGCACTATTTTCTTTGCAGGAGGGAAGGGCTGTGTACTGTTTTGTTTTGGGTTTTTTGGTTTGTTTTTTTTTTTAATGTGACATATGCAAAATTGTATTTCTAATATAATACCCATTTTCATTTGTATTTGCATGAACTACTGTGGCTCTGGATCTTGCCAGCTCATAAGCACATGTGCTGCTGCATGCTCAGAATAGCCAAGGCCAAGGAGATGGCAGACACAGAGGAAGCCTGTACTTACATGTTCTGTTTTCTGAACGTCACAAACTCAGACAGAACCTGGCAAATTTAACACTGCAATGTGTTATATTCCATAATGAAGTTTCTCATTTTAATAAACATTAGCAACTAGATCAGTACCTTATTAAAATATCATCTATTATTTGAACAATCATGCTGTGTGCTCAAATTTGTTTTTCATTGTGGTTGGCCACAAAAAAATAGCTAAATGCACCCTCCTGGTCTATTGTGTTTTTCAGGTCTGAAACACTCACAAAGTTGCAAGACGCTATTATTTGAAAAGATCAAGACTAAAAGCAAAACCACCTTAGGCCATTATTACTAATTCTGGGGTTTTAATTTACTGTATTACTGTGTAGGTGTTTGTATTGTTTGGTGGAGAAGGATGGGCTGGGTACTTGAAAAATACAAACAAACAAACTAGGATGTCATTCTGTAATACTCCAGGGTTTGCCTGCACAGTTTCATGACAGCACATAAAAAAATAACTCTACCTGTGATCCAAGTCGTGCATCTGCATTTTGTGTTGAGCCAATGCCTCCTGCTTCACTGAGCCTGGATACCATCTGCAAGCAACTACACAGGACCACCCCCAGGATCCCAAAAAGCAATGATCAAGTGGAAAAAACAAAAGCTAACAAAGTTTGATTTCCTTGAACAGGAGCTTCTGTGTGGATTTTCCCATATCCAGCAAGGGTTGGACTCACACAGCATCACATAACACTAGTCCTTAGCAAAAGAAACTTCTGTGCTTTGACTCCTCTCATTATTTCTCAGCAAATACAGCATCTCTGCAAAGTTCCTGACCAGCTTAAAAGAAGATGTAATAATCAGTGAGTTGCTACAGATAAAGGCTTTTTCCACTTCCCTCACTGGAAGGAAAGCCAATGCTGAAAATTTACTTTTCAAAAAGCTAGTCTGCAGTAAACTTAAAATATAAACCAGACTCTCATACGTAGTCTTTCCCCCACCCCTCTCTTTGTCTCCATATACATATATATATATATATATATATATATGTAGAAACCTCTCCTTCTCCCTGATACTATTTTTCACTGTAGTTTTAATGAAGTTCTTTCTAATTATGTTTGGTTTTGAGCAAAAAACCATAATAATGGATTTCTGAACAAACACAGCCTGTCCCCCATGACGATTAAAAGTCTCTTGGTCAAGACTACCCTCTTGGACATACTATTTTTGTCCCAGAAATATAGTGGACAAAGTCTGTATGTTGTAATAGCGAAAAAAATCCCAGTGCTGGTAAACTATTATATGTGCTTAATGCTATTAATTATGATAGGCAGCCTTGTAAAACCTGGACAGGACAGTAAGGACTGCCAAGAAAACTACATTGAACACAGGAGGAGTTCCTGAAATCTGGGAGAAGGGGGCAGAAACCAAGCAAAAGAAGAAACTGAGGCAACAGTACCCACAATTCAAGCAAAACCATCTTATTGCTGGAGGAGACAAATTTCAGCATTAGTATGTATCACAGTCATGTACCAAATATGTTGATGGCTGATATAATGACTCAAGACACAAAGCTCAAACAGGTAACACAAAGGCAGAAGCGCACATCTATATCCCAAAGCAAACCCTGACCACACAGGCAACCTATGTCAGAGTAACACCACTGCTACAATATTCTTCTACAGGGGCTTGATCCTGCAAGTCACTGTGCAAACAACAGCAGTCTGAATAAGCTACAGGTAACCCACACCGGCCAGGAACATGCCCTTGATCGTACTGCAACCTGTTTTAGATTCGAGCCCTGAAGAAAGAACAGAACGTTTGCCAGAGAAAGACACCCACATGGCAAGTTGAAGCGAGTACTTAAAGAGGATGCATGTGCAGATTATCAGGTTTCTCTTCTGAGTTTCTCAAGGGCACAGAAATATCTCCTCTGCTCACTGAATATTGCTGATAACCTCACAATCATTATGACAGACTCCACTGTTGTTACTAATGAAGCAGATTAATCATCTCAGCCATCCGCCTCTCTGACTACATAGGGATGTTTTTACATAAACAAACAAAATTCCTACGCAGGATGCAATTACAGACGAAACCTGTAAAGCAAGTGATGAGGAAGTCAAGCCAAAGCAGGCATGAGAAGTTTTAAGGCGGGCATTTAAATACTCCAGACTATCAGTCCTTGCTCACTTTTGAAAAGATAAAGACTTGTTTTCATAAGCAACAGTAGCTGGAGATTGGATAGTCTATGCCAAGAAATCATTGGTGAAAAACATTAGTGAGAGCACTCATTCCAAAATAATTCATTATTTCTGTACGAACAAAACATGGGAGGGAAGTCTCCTGCCATGCTGCAGCCAAGACTAACCTATGTTCTTCACCATGAGAACCATGTTTTTACAGTACTTGGATGCTTTTACTTCTATTTCTGTTATTTGCCATATTTCATTAATCTTCCTTTCGTGTTTTAATTTCATATAATGTCTACTGAAACCACTAATAAAAGCCCAAAATGTCATCATCACCTTAGTAAAGAAATACACAGAATTTTGGGGCAGAGCCAATGCTGTAACAGTCCCTGGGGCCCTACAGGAGGCATTTCCTATACCTTATCTCTTTTTTCAGTGTCACATCAGAGGCAAAAAAGAGAGTGTGTAGAGAAGACGACCCCTACACGCAGCCCACAAGATACATAAAATTTTCTGTGATCCTTATTCATGTCTTCTTACTCCTTTACCCAGATATTGAATATGGCCCTACAAATTAAGTGCCTCAAAGGCTGTGCTCAGCATCATGGGAGCTGTACAAGAAGGAAAAGAAACAAAGCACTGCCTTGAGATAAGTAACTCTCCTCCCACGAAGCACTTCAAGGTTAAAAGTAACCAACCTACTGGCTGCAAAAATCTTTAGTCCTGACTCCAGGCAAGTTACAAAGTTTGTTTTACCAAAGCAGGCTGATGCAAAGGGACAGAGGACGAATGGGATTTCAACCTAGATAACAAGCAAAGCAAGATTTACAGGGACGCAGAATACTACTTCTTAGACTGCAAGCTTATCACAGGAAAAGATGTGCCTTGGGCACACAAACCCATCTTCACATCTGAAGCAGAAGCAGCAGGCTTCAAGGCCTTAGCCTGTGGCAGCTGCAACAATATTATTGCTACAACTTGGTAGCTTCCCTCAAAGAGGGAAACTGTGGAGGCACTGCTGGGAAAATTGCTCAAGCCAACGCAGGCATCTCCCAAGAGAGGAAGAGAAGGAGATCTGAGGAAACTTGGGTCCCCTGGGCTCCCATCACAGGCAGATGGATGCCTCTCAAACCATCCTGCCTCTTAAGAAACAACTCAGTCACCACACCTGCCACTCCTCAAACTCCCAAAGGAAGACCAGCAGTCCAGGCTGGACTTGCTGGATAAACACAAGTAAATACAGCTAAGTACAAGAGAGCAGGGCCAGGTCTGGCAGGGGGTTAGACTCTGTGTGTTGTTGCAGCAGCAGCAAAGGCACAGACCTGCTACCAACAGGCATGCATGCAACTAGGATGTGGCCGAAACCCCAGGGGACAAAAACCCTCTTCAAAACCCAACAAAAGACACCATCTGGCCTCAAAAACCACACACTAAAGACTAATATGATCATGCTGACATCAGAAGGTAATGAAATTGAGAATAAAATTGAAGTTTAACAATCACTTGATCATATTACAACAAAGATTTTCCCAGCAAGCTGCCTTTATGTTTCCCAATACCACAAAACTCTGTTCTTCACAACAGCAACAGTTACATGGAGGGATGGTCACACAAGGCCAATGCAGACCAAAACAACTGGTCTCATTCACATAATTCTGTCTCCCACCCTCTTCTTCCAAATATAGCATCTGGAATACCAGATATGGGTATGAGTGCAGCAGGAATAAATTTGCTATGCTTGACAGCAATTCAGTAAAGTCCTAAATACTGTAAAGTAGCTGATAAGGGAGTGAATCAATAATACAGACAGACATAGCGGAGCAAAGTCCAGTCAGGAGCAAAAGGCTACCCCTAAAACATTTAGAACAACAGAGATCAACAGGAAGCAGCTCAGTTGCAGTGTGCTTGTTTCACAAATAGTCACACCACCAGAAGGCAGCCACAAGGATGCTACCTCAAACAGCTAACACTGAGTTATTGCCCTGGAATGCCAAATATTTAATGTTTCAGTGATAAAACAACATGTGTTCAGTACCATAAGACCGTTTCTGCCCAAAGCAGCCCACAAACTCCACGCACAAAAAATACAAATTAAACGCTGACATCAGAGAAAGATTCTGTTTTGTTGTAAGAACAAAAAGCAAACAAACATTTTCTTGTAAGGGACAAAATGTTGACCTCTGCAAATTTGGGAAGACTTCAAGAAACAACATAACTGCAGGGAAAAATGTGCAGGGCAGCAGAATAAGACCATATCTGGCCTCTGAAGGCTGATTCCCGTGAGCCTACGCAGCTCCACTCCCCTCCAGACTCCTCACACATCTCAAAGTAACAAACCCAGTACAAAAATAAGTTTCAGAGGACACGTATAATATATCTCAAATCTCTACCATTCATGAATTACTGTAAATGCACATATAGACAGATGTCCCCTCCCATTTGTCAGTATCCCAAAATACAAAGGAAAAATAATTGCTGAGCTGGATTGGCTGAACATATTTCAGCCAACTTAAAACAAAAAAAAAAAAGTTCAGAAAGGGAGTTCAACAGAATGAGTGAAAATTCATCAGTCACATACAAACTGAGTTTTATTTGAAGTTTTCCATGCGGTCTCTAGGTCACACATTTTGACCACACAAAATGCTCCCTGGAACCTTCAAATAATCAACTTTGTTATTTTTTTCTACTTGCTAACTGCATTACCCATGAGCCGCGTTTTACTCTGTAAAGTTAGAGAAAAACTCTCATAGGCTTTTGTTACTGATATTTACAGAAAATAACTTTTGCAAAAAAAGTGATACAAATTTTATCAATGAAAAGTTTAAGAGTTGCAAAAAGAACACAATAAACAATTACAGCTTTCTAATGAGATTTTTCTTGGTCAGACATACCCCAGACATTTCCAGACATGACTAAACTCCAAGATTCCCATTTCCAATTAACACATGCATGTTACCCAATGAGCCCTTCCCCCCAAAGCCACTCAGCATGAGATTACTGCAAAATCTGATGGTCTTTAGTAGAATATTTGGCCTAACTCCAGCTCCACCAGCCTTTATGCTTATTTTTATAGGCACAGCCTCCAGCTTTGCGCTCTGGTATGCAACCTAACACCCAAGTCCATTAAACTTTCCATCAAACACACATAAAATTGAACAACAGGTAATCAAGCTGTAGTCTGTTCTCTAACTGTTAGGAATACACTTACTGCCCTGTTTGCACCATGGCATGAAACATAGCTGATTTTCCTCAAGTATTTACAGTGACCATACCCAGGATGGTACAAGAGGATCCAGATCTGAATGTTCTTGCAAGGGGAGCTCTTGCAGACAACATCTGGAATTTCAAAGGGGTAAATGGAGCTGGCACTAGGATCTCCAACATCAAACATCCAGTGTCATAACTACTGTGAAAGAGACTACAAAAGACAAAAAATTTATTCTCTTTCAGTGGAATGAGCCCGTTTATCTTGTCATCTTTGGCTACAGGGAGAGATTTCACTGATGGCTCGATCTGACTCTCACATTTCGTAGAATCATAGAATCGTCTGGGTTGGAAGGGACCTTTAAAGGTCACCTAGTCTAACTCCCCAGTGATGAGCAGGGACAACTAGATCAGGTTGCTCAGAGCCCCATCCAACTTGACCAGTGTTGCCAGGTATGGGGCAACCTGTTCCAGCATCTCACCACCCTCATCATTAAAAATTCCTTATTATCTAGTCTAAACGTATCTTCTTTTAGTTTAAAACCATTACCCCTTGTCCTATAGCAACAAGCTCTACTAAAAAGTTTTTCTCCATCTTTCTTGTAAGCCCCTTTTGTTGGTTTACCTATCAAGGCTGGCTAACACAATTATGCAACGTCTGGCCAACTTTACAGCACTTTCCAAGCTATCCATCTTACAGGTCTCATTCCTCACAACAAATCCTTTTGAAGGTTGTAACTGCAACTTCGTTTTAAAACTAACATATGTAGCACAGACACAGCCATCAGTCAGAAAACTGCTTAGAACTGATGTTGAGTAAGCCCTGGTTTACTGCTGTAGAAACATTTCAATCCATTCATATGGCTTCAGTCTGACTTAGTTTTTTAAGCTTGGACACAAGCTTAACATTTTTGGTAATGCCTACAACGGAGCACTGACATGAGGGCTGAACTTAACCTCACAACTGAGCCAGGAAAGGAAAAATCCATTCCTAGTGCCCTCTGAAAGGATTCTGAGAGATCAATTTATGTATTTAGCTTGTTAGAGCTGAAGAAATCTGCAGTCTTTGTTAAGCACCAACAGTAGCTCTTCAATAGTCCAATTTGGTTTCCTCAGGATAGTATTTACATGGTAAAACAAACATTACTTCCAGATGTAATAAGGCTTCATTGTGCTCATCTGAGTCTAAAAACAGAAATACAAAGTGTAGTTCTCATGAGTGAAGTTTGGGGAGAAGAGAGTGGGTGGCAATGAGGAGAAGGGAGATAAGAGTTCACACTTGAAAATTAACAGGGTTGTTACCGTGAGTGCCACACCAACTGTTACTGTTTTAAAAGTTTTCTAAAATAAGCAACAGTGGCATGAAATTTGCAGGGCAGTAGAACTGATATGAAAAGGAGATAATATTCCTCAAGGGATTTGGCAAATAAACCCATGCAGCATCACAAAGTAACTTGTACACTTGGTAGCAGCATGTGACACAGACATAAACATCTATTCTTTCCACCACTCATGTAGTGAATATTTTAACACTTGCAAAGATCTGCATCATTTTGCCTTCATAGTGTGGATTCACAAACAGTACTTGTAAGACCTTAAAAAAAAAATAAAAAAATCACATGATCAAACAAACCTGGAGATAGAAAGGGTAAATGATAATGCAACAAACTCCAAGGGAATGATTCAGGTGGGGAGGGTGGAAATCCTTTGGTTTTGGCAGCAGTTCATATTTCTCAACAGAGCATGTTTAAGTATTAGGCTTTCCCACCTGCAAGGCAAAGGATCCTACATTGCTAGAGAAAAGTGACACCTTGTATCACCTGCCAAAGCACATAATGCAGCTAATTACATTGCACGTCAGTGCCAGGCCCAGTCGAATTAGAAGCTGGGGGAAATACATGCTTCACTGTCACTGTCTCAAAGAACTGCGTTTGAACATGGTTGTCAGTTAGCATGTAATAGCAGATAAAAATAAAAGAGATTACCCATTTGTCATTCAAACTGATTTCTTTCAAGAAAAATCTATCCAGTCTAAATTAATTAGAAACATGTAATGAAATACTTTGCAATCCATAGTAGTTTACAGTAAAAAAAAAAAAAAAACCAAAACCAAAAAACAAACACTGAGAAATCCACTCCCATATGACTTAGAGCAATCCCCCTTAAGAGATTGTGTAGTTTAGGGTACTCTCACAAAACAGGTTTCTGTCCTTAATACTTTAAATAAAACTTTCAAATACGACCCAAAGATAGGGTAAGGTAGAAATGTCATCTTCAATCTCCAGCTCATTTCCCTTCTCCTTCATATTTTCCTGAACTAAGGTGGAATGACATGATTCAGTATCACCCACTTTTGCTGTAGGTATTCAGAATACAGAGTTAACCCTAAAACTGATGTGAAACATGTTAGTTACACAAGCCACCAACTGAAAAAATCTCTGAATCCCAGAAGAGGTAGCCACTGCAGCTATTAAATATGGAGGAGTTGTCAGAAGCTGGATGAAAGAGCAAAGAGGATTCTAATCTCTACCTGCCTGTATCAACATCTAAGCATTATCAAGAGGGAGCAGACTATATCTTCAAGGAACAAGGAAAATTTAAGACACAAATTTTTGAAAATGTTAACTCTCAAGGGTATCAGGAAGATTTTTTTAAACATTGTGGAAGAAATCTTTCCACTAATGTAGATTGTTTTGGTTTCTTCTCCAACAAGGTTTTAATGGATACTGAGAGTCTATCTTATCTTAATTTTCTGGTTAATTTAAATTGTCAGTCCAAACTTAAGGAGTAAATAGGTGGAGGTGATATAATACCAGATAGGTGCAACTGTATATTACCAAGCTAATGCCTACAGAAAAGAGAACAGGCATAACTGAGTAGGAAAATTATTTCAAAAGAAAGATGTGGCAGACAATGAATAGCAGAGGTAAAAAAGCACAGACTATAACTAAGGGATAGCATGAGCAAACAAAAATATAGCACAGATCCTCTCATATTGGAGGATGGGGATGAAAAGGTATAATGAAACCACTAAGGTTCAAATGCTTAGCAAGAAGGAAAAATATAGTCACACTAAAAATTAAGAAGGGGGCAACAGCTAAGTTATAAGTATAGAACACATCTATTTGATTGTAATGAGCTGCAGATGCAATTGCTCGCAGATCGCATAGCTATACTCTGGCTTAAATATTTCAGCTTTACTCTTAAAAGACTTTCCTTTCACCAGTAGTCTTGGAAAGTCACTACAAATCATTAAGTTCACACAGCCTCAGCAGTACAACAGATACAGTACTGTGCACATTTTAACAAAAATGCAACAAAGAGAGATGAAGCAGGAAATGAAAGGCTTAACTGGAATCACAATTTGCCTCTTCATTCCTTGCCTGTGTTTCAATTGTCAGTTCAAAACATCTCTCCTACTGATCATCATTCAAAGATTAACATGCCTGAAGATTTTGATTATTTCCATATATATCCAATCTCATTCTTTCTAGTTTAAAATTCAACCATTCTAAGAAACATAACTTCTTTACAAATCAAAGACAGCAGGCAACATTTAACAGTCCTAGCATATTCCAAGCATTTATTGTTTCTACATCAACTTGCTCTAACATCCTGGAAGTACCTTCCCTGTAAGTGAATTATTTATAACTGCAATGTCCTCTGACAAAGAAGCATCAAAGTTATTGTCATCATCAGTTCTGGAACTGGTTTTTATGCAATGGGGAAAAAGAAAAAATATCCCAGATGGAAAAGATCAAATGCAAACAATGAAGTACAGGAAAGACTGCAGCACAAGTAATGGTTAAAATATCCCTAATACAACAGATTATGTTCAAACATTCAGTCTATGTGTATCCTTATAAACAAACACATATTTTAAGAATGACAGCATAGCTCCTCATAGGATATTATTTGTTAACATATACTCACATATACTTCATTGTGATCAAAGCGCTTTTTCAGATTATTGATGAACGAATCTTCATTAAGTGGCTCTAAAAGAACCATATCTCCCACCCCTATCATGTTGTCTAGAAGTGACGTCTTGACCTCCATTTTGGCCATATTCTCCTGCAAAGAAAAAAGTAAGAGTAAAACAAAGAGCAAAGATAGCTCAAAATTATTCTAATCATTCACAGGCATTATCCAATAACATTATTTAAGGAATACAAGTTAAAAAATGATCGATGACACTACTTTAAAATTATTTTTCCAATGAGCATTCTCACAGTCATTCTATCTACCCAGGTAGTTCACACAATTCCAAAAATTTAACTTCTAACAGTCAACAATGCCTTCTAGTCCCCTATATATTAATTATGAAACTGCAAGAAACAGGAACGAAGATTCCAGTGGGTACCATCTCCAGATTTTTTGGGCGACTTCAACCCAGTGTACGCAAAACTAAGTTTTATCAAAAACTATATCAACATCTCCAGTGTATCAAATTAAGGTTTAAATTTGTCAATACCCTAATCTGAATTTCTTCTCACCCTTACTTGCATTTCTCCAACCCCCTCAACTTTTAAATGGAAACCAACTAAGTGAACTCACTCGGAGACAAAACCCACACTATTTTATCTTAATTCATGAACCCCGTACTCTGGAGTGCCTATATTCCAGTAGAGTACTACTCTTGGTTACATGAAGCTACCAAATCACTTCATTTCCTAACCAGACTTAATTAAGTTATAGATTTATTTGTAATTTTATTGCTTAAGAGGGCATTTTTGTTGGGCAGCAACAATCCAGCTGACAAGTGGAGACTCTGCATATATATAAACAGAGTGGCAAAAGGCAGAAGCGGGTCTTAAACAGGAGACCAGGATCAAAGTAACCAAGTCTGATAAAGGAAGTAATTCAGACAAAGGAGTCAAGGTCACACCAAAACACAACACCTATTTCATCCTCCCAGTCTTTTATCCTTCTAATCCAAATGCTAGAGAAGATGAACCAAGCTCCTCAAGAACTCCAGGCACACAGTTACTGCTTTCAGCTTTCATGACGAGACTGAAAAGTGAATGTATTAGCAGAGGCGGCTGGCAAACAGGGAACCAGAAGTGAGAGAACAACTTTGCTGACAACACAAAGCAAGAACCAGCTACTGCACAGCTACAGCTACACAAAACAACAGTTGAACTTCACCAGTCAGCTGTAATCTCTCAGCTATTAAATGCTATCAGGCTGTCCTTGCTCCCCCTATCACCACAGCATATTTTAATTCTAGATATTTTTTCTTTTTTCAAATTGCCTTTCCTTTTTCAAAATGCCTTTGAACAGCTATTACCTTATACAATCAGCATTAACTTACATAGTAGCTATCCATCAGGTAACTAATTTAAAACAAGCAAAGCCTTTTATGTCTTGCTTCTGTCCACAGCCACTGTGTTACTACATGTTATTTGATTTTCTGAGCGGTGAGTGACATTTGAGGGACATTAGATCAAGACTTAACTTGTGTTTGATGTTTTTCCAAATTCAACGAAGTGCCACTCCACAGGCAGCTAACAGAAGTGATACAAGATCCCCAAAACCTGAACCAAGCCTGGGAATTACTAGAAATTCACATGGAAATGCAGAAACAGTGCTGAACTATGGTAACCAACCAAAGCTGAGTCAACTCTGCTAAACAAACAAAAGCGCATTTATTTTAAACAAAAACACTAGACAAATATTTTTGTGGAAAAAGATACTTTTATTCTTAAAAGTTCATCTCTCTGAATCACCAAAAAAATTTTAAATATTCACAAAATCTTTTCAGAGGTATCACTTCAATTTCTGTATCCCATTAAGACAAATTCTTTAAACTACCAGTCTTGTTTCAATGACCTAATTACTTCCCATACATCAACTAATGCTCAAATAATTTTTGAAAGACTGAAAAAAAAACCCAACCCTCCTCAAGTATGGAACTTATTAAATACTGGGTTTATAGCCAAAAAACCCAAAAAAGCCAACATAAAAATCCTAATATGGGCAATTTCAACCTAAAATTTAAGTTCTAAGTAGTATACCTCATCTACCATTGTGAAATTACACACCACCTACCACACTTCATGCATCACTGCTCAGGAATTTCAAGTCCAAGAGCAGCCAAACCCATCAAGAACATTCATGTATTCCCAAACTCAGAGGCACGTTTTGCAGAAGAGGTGCACAAACTATTAAAACCTGGATCAGAAAGTTGTATACAAATATTAACTTGTCAATATACTTGAAAAGTTCAATTTTATGGATAAAGGTTAATTTTCAGCTTGTTTTTTTCCACAATAATTTAATATGATACCATGTTTAACATGCAAGCCAGGAAATATTAGAAACACAGGTAATGAAAAAATTGGACAATATGCCTAGACATTTTGTTTAACACTGAATTCTCAAAATTATTTGCAATAGCTTAGCCTTTGCAAAATATTAATTAAATATTACCTCCTACACTGATGTATGATTCAAGAGCGTTCTGCCATACCAGTGTTGTTAGCCCACACTTTGGTGGAATCCAATCATAATCCCTGTTCTGGTTTAGCTAACAACAAAGGACAACATGGCAAGTTTCTGGGATAATTTGGTTACCTATCTGAGGTAACAAGTGCAGAAAAAGCACTGTTAAGAAAAGCAAACAATGTTTAAGCATACACTAAACAATTAGATTGAATTTAATCAATAATTGAATTGAAACTGCTAGAAGAATTTAATAGGTCAATATATCGCACTTTCAAAATACCAATTTTAAAAGTAGCTTTTAAGAAAAAACTCAAAAATCAGCATACTATACAGAAAAAAAAAAGGCAACAAAAAAACCCCACCACAAAATAATCAAACCCTTGTTCCACTTTAAGACTAAACTTCAGTCAAGATTTTTAGCAATGCGTCACTAAGCTCAGAAACTCAATTCACATCCATGCCCAAGTATTTGTATTTGCCATATATTCAAAGATGCTTTGCAGCTGGAAATCTCTTCCCATCCATGCCGGTGACAGCGTGCTCACCACAATTTGGAGAACAGCACATAAAAGTAAGCAGCTTCGACCTAAACATGTATTCATGTACCTTTAAAAAGATGAACATTCCTCAGGAACTGTTTTCGAGAACCAGAACTATGAGAGGGGTGGGACCAGAACATGCTCCCAGTGCCTGTGAGATCAGTAATGAATGAAACCACAGCTGTGCTGGTGAGAGAGCAAATGCTGGCAAACAGGAAGTTAGGTTCCAGGAAAGAATCAGAATAGGTTACGTCCTTTAAAACAGGAACACCTTTAGTGATTTTCAAATGAAGACTGCTGAATGGAGAAAGGTGGATGGAGGGACTGCTGTGAGGCTCTATTTGAAGTGTGTTGTAATTTCAAACTGGAAATTCAATAAAAAATAACCTAAAAATATAAGTGGTACTCCCTTGATTTACCTAATACCTTGCTTTTGTGACTGCAACATCTCATTCTGTTGACATCAAGAAAAACAAGAGTTGTATAAAGATTACAGCTGTAAGTTATTAATATAGCAACAAATTAGCTCAGAAAAAAACCCCAAAATTCTTCTAACGCTTGCAGTCTGCAAATCAGATTCTTCCCCAAACATTCCCTGATCTCTCCCACACCCACTTACCACTTGAGTCTTCTCCCAAATTTACCCTTCTTATTCCTAAAGCAAACATCAGCAGCATTTCAGAACATCTCCCTTCTCTCTAGTCACTTGCCAAATCTGTTCTTCCTCACTTTGGTCTCATATCTAGGCCCTAATTCAATGGAGTGAGAACACTTTCAACAGGTTTCCATTCTCAGAGAAATAAAAAAGATTATTCAGTAATCCTTCACAGCTTGATCTGTTTTATGTTGGACAACACGCTTGGGAGGAGAAGTGCTGGGCATAGTACGCCTGTAAAATGCTTTTATCCACACGCTCCCACATTACACGTAGTCTTTTAAAACACAAACTGTTGTATCTACTAATTGCAGTGCCTGGGACTGCCATCCAGCTAGGCCAACCGAATGTAAAACTTTCTTGTCCCTCTTGGCCGCAAGGGCGGCAAATTAAAAATTACGCTATCCCACAGCCACAGCAGTCTTAGCAGCCAGTCTGAAACAAGAGCTAATGAAAACTATAAATAGAAGATGATACAGAAAATAGGCCAAACCCCAAAAGCCTTATACAATTAAGTTCAGACATTCTCCAAGGGGGAAATGAAGTAATACCCCATTATTAGCATATAGCATGTTATGGAATTGTCCAAGGTTTTCCACATCACCCTCATGAAGTAAAACAGCAACAATTGTCGGCAGCTTCTCACAGATGTGCAGTCCTTAGCACACATTTGCATTTGCTGCACTGGAGTTATCACAGGCTGCAGAGGTCCCTTGTTCTTCCTCTTTTGTGGCACTGTAGCAAAAGGACAATTTCCCTACCATCAAAACTGACATAATAGATGTACTCACATATGCTTCAAGCTCTGACTATTAACAGAAAACAAAATAAGCCTTTGGTTTCACTACCACCAACTCACTGTAGAAAATAACCACCTTATCTTTTGTAAGAGTTAACAGGGACAACCTGCAACATCAGTAATTCAATAGTGGAATTTAAACTGATTTCATGTTCCAGGTCTGATCCTGAGCTCCCATCAGGCTGTATTATGCTTGCCCACTCATTCCCTTTTTTCTCTGTCAGGGAGCAGTCAGCCCACACAGAGCAGGGACACTGACAGGCCACTGCTGCAAAAAGCAGCTAGGGACACAGTGTCATTATCTGAACAAAACAAAAGGGACTACAGCCATCTTGTACTGCTCATGATAACAGAAGTATCAATTTAGCAAGAGGAAGGATTTAAATTCATCCAGTTCTGCTGTCCAACAAACCCTACATATTTGCTGGCCTCTGACTGATGCCCAGAAGGATCAACCTGATTGAAAACATCTTGTGCTGGTTCACCAGGTAAACTGAGGCACACTCTGCAGCTGAACTATTATAGATCCCTTTTCACTCAAAGCCAGATTTCCCAACATCAACATGTATGAAAAAATGTTGATATTGTCCAAAGAAAATCTTTGCTTTCCCTCCAGACCCCCTAACTTTTTACTCTCTGGATGCTACAGGGGAGCAGTGCCCCCAGCACTTCCTATCTGCTGCCTGGCCACTGTCTGCTAGGAACACCAGCACCCTTCTGCTCAGCTCTGACTGCTCATAGATGTTGCTCTGTCACCACCAACGTGCTGAAGAAGAGAGGATGGAGAAAACAGCATGGTGTTGCAGCCCACAGTTTCTTCCTGCAAGAAAATGGACTTGAGAAACCTGACAGACAGATTGCAGGAAGGAATGTTAATAGGTATCGCAATAGCAGTAAAAGCACTCTTCAAGTGCTAAAACACTTCCTCTGACTCTCCACCTTTCCTTTTGGTTTGGCCAATGTGTAAATATCTTCTGAATTCCTTTTCCTCCCACAGTCCTATTGCACAAATCAGTGTTTGCAAACAGAGAAAGTTTATAATCTGGGGCTTTCGAATTAGCTCATGTTTCTCACAGTTTACCTACCAAGCAAGGACTATTATTTGAAAACCTTGCACAACTTCTCTTTATTTTCTGTGGGTATTGAACATTACGTATGTGTACAAGATTCCTTGAGTACTGAACAACAAACATCTCCGGTGAATTACAAAAGTAAAATGTGGCATCACGGAGTATATTTGTATTAGGACTGCAGGAATGTTTGCATTCAGCATCAGTTCTTTAGCAACATCAGATTAGGACAGAGTTGCGCACCAGTGACTGCAATTTAGATGACAGATTTGCCCAGTAGAATTCCACAGGAGGAAGGAATGCTCTGCTGGCTCTTGCTACGAAACACCACACATTTAGCTAAAGATTGGGTAGTTTTCAGGAAATAAACAGGTACTGTTAAATACACTTAAAATACTGCTGAACAAACAGCTGCAACCACATGAAGCAATATCATTTTTCAGTAATTTAACAATGGAGTCTTAACTGCAGTTTAGAAAAACTAATAGTCTAATTATTAGACTTCATTAGGATGTGTGTACAAAATGTTTCCTGGGACATTACCTACTACTGACATAAATGGTGGCTGAAACTTTCTCCATTAACAGGACTCAAGTCCTTTATAAATACAGAGGGGAGAGGCTTGGTTGTTGCTGTAGTTCTTTGGGGTTTGTTGGAGGTCACTGTTGGGGTTTTTTGTTTTGTTTTGGGTGCTTTTTTAATTTTTACATCAGCTTGATTACAATCTACAGTAAGCAGTAATTAGTTGTCATTAATCCTCCAAAAGTAACAGAGACGTCTCTTTTGTGCCTTCGTTGATATCCTTCCTGACAAGACTATGCACCACTCTTGTGTCATGTAAAAGGTGCACAGTACCTTACCACAAAAACAAAATAACCTGAGCCATGTATGCAGAAGACACAGCTTTGCCCTCCTCCACTTCCCTAATAAAAGACTAATTCATGAGCCCAGGGGAAGGAGCGAGGGGCTGTGTTTGCATTTCTCAAAGGATACTTTCTGCTGCTTTTGCATACTAGTTTGGATAACATTAGCACAGATATTACCTGCTGTAAGAGACCGTGAGGTATATCTACTCTGCAATTTCTACTTTATACTCCCAGCAGTCCAGGTTTTCAAATTACTTCTAACAATTATTTTGCAACCATAAACCAGTAACTGCCACCAGTAATTGCACTCAGGGGTTGATCTATTTCCTACGTCAACTTGCAGCCTTGCTTTACCTCATCTGCGTCGGTAATACAGTCACACTAGGTTTTGGGAAAAACATTTGGGTCCTTCAACATTGCTAAGGCACCCTTCTTCAGCACCTGTTAAAATACAGTCTTAAAATAATCAAAAGGTATTTGGTACTCCATTTTTACCCTGAAAAAGTTCCTTTACATTTTGAATTGACAGGCTTCAAAGATTATATGTGTGGAGTAGCCTTTTCTGTAAATGGTTATTCTGGAGCCTGATTTTTTTTTTTATTTTATTTTTTAAAATTACTTCTGTTTAATGGGGAGAACACCTTGGGCATTTTCAATGCATCTGGAAATAGGTCTTCACTAACAAGGCTGTTTGCAGTCTAAAATTCTGGTTAAATTCCCACTGACTTCAGCAGAAACACAATCCATGGTGGTTTCTTACATCTAGGATTTTCTTAGTCATTGCCTAACCACAGAGTTTTACAATCGTTCCAGGTCCACTTCTAGAGAAAGGGATAAAATATTGAGGAATAAAGGGGGGCTCTTTTTGGCACATAGCTTGCTAAGATTCTCTTCAATCTTTTTCAAAATAAGGAGAAAATGTGACTGCAAAACTAAAAGTTGACAAAAGTCCCGCTTTTTTCCTCTAAACCAAAGATTATATTTCAGACTGACAGCATTCTTTGGCCAACAGAAAATGCCCTCATTCTTAAAAAAAAACCAACAAAAAAAACCCAACCAAAAAAACCCCCCATGCACACAGATTAGCTTTTACTACTGGATATTCGAACTCCACTAAGCAGGGGGTGCCCTTTTAAACTGACTATCTTCATCTTTCAAGCTGCCGCTTACAGTTTTTTGCCAAGTTTTCAGGATCCTACCCAATCCAAAGGTTATGTTTGCATAGCTGTTGCAGAGGAAAGGCACAAAACCCAAGGTAGCACTTATTTATTTTGGGGGATCTTCTTTGTTTGTTGTATGTCACACACCATTAGCTTGCTACCACACCAAAGCTTGCATTTAAAAGATCCTCCAGTAGCAGATTGTCACAAAACAACCAGCCCTCACAAAGTCAAAACATTTATTTCAACTGTTTCACTCCTTCGAGAGAGATCCAGCAATCAACTGCAATCTAGAACTTTCATTTATACTTTTATTATAAAAGGATTTTTTACTTTCCCTTCCACAAAAGTACGAGGGCAGAGAGCGAGCCTTGCTTCCTCCAGTTAGCACATGAACCACACAGCCCTGATACAGGCAAAAGAAGTCTGCTCATGGCAGGGCAACTGGAGTGAACATCAATTTATATCGTGTCATTAAGGTGGGTATTAAGAGATGTCTTAATACTACAGGGTTAAAATACCAGAGTACACACTGATCTTCTCCTCCAATGCTTGTGCGTGTTGCCTGTTAAGCAGTCGAAGATAAGCCTTGAAGAGCAGAATATGAAATAACAGAACAGGTAACGCCACAGCTTCAGTCAGATGCCAACAGCAGAAGGAAAAGCTGCCACAGAAAGTCATCATAGCAGTCACTGAACCAGACTTAAAACTGGGCACAGAAAAACACAAAGGTAGTGAGGAACTTCAGGAAATCCAGATCCGAGAAGAGGTGTTGGTGCCCCTACCTACCCATCATCGAGTTGCCCACAATAACTGAGCTTACCCTTAAGTCCTAGAGCAGCTGACAGACACCATCGTGCTCTTGGAGTTACCCACAGAACAAGGTCCAAGTTTCCATGCACCAATATTCTCTTCCAAGCAATAAACAGTCTGGGTAAAACTAAAATTTACATGGCTGAAAGCACTATTTCCACACCATTGACCTTCCTTTTCCATTTAAAATAGAAAGACAAGAAGTCACCCAAACACCACACCATAGATCTTATTCTTGCCTGTTGCAATTTCACCCTCCTGAAAACCTCACTGGCAGGTTCCTTCTAATATTTGTAAACACCACTTGGAATATTTTTAGCCTAGTATTTTATAAAAATAAGACAAGTCACGCTAGCTATACATGTCTTGGCCTATGCATCTACTCTCTCATACATGTCTAATATTGAATCTCATTCAAAGGACAGAGGAGTGAAGGACAACAGAATAGCTAATTTTCCACACATCTATAAAAGCAGGCAGGAGAGGAGATCTGAGCATAGGCATCCCATCAGAGACATGGGTTGCAAGGAGAACAAATACCTTATTAAGTACCACAGAGCCATTGCAGAAGAATGGCTCCACAAAATTCCCTAGCCGCAGAAGAGCTTCAAATGGAAATTATTGCTTCTTTGCAAGTCAATCTGTCACAAGAGAAAAACCTGCAGGAAGTCAGACTCGATTAAGTCCCAGTTCTCCCAGGACTAGCTGCCAAGGTAACAGAAGAGTGCAAGGTTTCACCCTACCATTTGCCATCACTGTCTATTCTGCACATCAATTTCTCTTCAGCAAAACACTGCTGCTTTTAATGAAAAACGGGGAGAAGGGAAATAAAAACTAAATTTAAAAAAGGATGCAAGTGTTCAGGAAGAGGAAGCAATATTTGCCCAAACCCAGGCTAGAAAAGCATCTATTTAAGGGCAGAGGAGGCTTAGATAAAGTACATGTACTGTTTAGACACATTTGCTTGTCTCAAGCGTCGAACTGTATCCACAGTTTCGTCATTTTCATTCTCAACAGTCACTTTCAGTAGGACACCTGAAATCTCAGGATAAAAGTTATCGATTTTTAAATCAAAGTATCTCCAAATATTCCTGTGTATTTCTTATGAAGAGATATCTCAGAAAATGGGAGAGGTTCAAGAAGCTGCATTTCAACACAATCACTCTTGTCCAGATGACCATCAAGTTAGAAGCTAGTAGATAGTATTTTTATTAACACCTAGCACGACAAACAAAGGCATTTCCAAATTAAATGTAACATTTTGCAAATTTAGGGGGGGACACCTTCCTAAAACATTGGTAGAAAGCACCTCCCTCCCACAGAAGGAAAACAGATGGTCTCATGGCAGACAAATTCAACATATACTCACAGGTACTGAGTTTTCCCTCACTTTGTTTCAGCAAGAACTATCATCTGGCAGTTTCAGGAAGCAAAAAGATCTATTCATACGAGATACAGGCAAGCTTCCCATGTCAGAAATCTGCTACGAGGTAGAAGGAGCTCCAGCTGTACCCTTGCTTGCCAAAAGATTTTCCAGGGTTTCTCCTGGAGTAAACTTTGTTTTAACACAGCCTTGCACTCTTTGATCACTGAAGGTAAATCTCCAGAGCCCTTTTAACTGCTGCAGCCTGACAGTCTGTGGACTGAACAATGGCAATAGTAGCTATATCTGTTCTGCATGTTCAAGACTGGTGCCAAAACCACTGTATCATGCAGTCATGACTATTACACTCCCCTGCTCCGGAGTGTGATTTTTCAGCCTTCTAATGTTTCGTGAGAAATAGTTCCCACAGTGTGCCTAATTTCTAGCCTAAACTTATTCATCGTCAGCTTATATGCACTTCTTCTTGCCTGTGTGAATGCTACTGGGTTTTTGTTTTGTTTTCAAATGTAAACGTATTTTCTTCCTCCCAGAAAAGCAGAGAGGATTATCTCATGGTCCTAATTCTGAACAAAGCATAGCCAGTATTGCTCATTTTCCTCCCAGTGGCTTCCCCATCCCTTTGACCACCCCAACAGCCCTCTTCTGCTCCCACTCCTATTTGAGCCCACCTTCACTGAGCAGGGTTAACCAAGGCTGTACAGAGGATTTCTGGTACATCATGGCAGCAATATTTCCTCATCACAACCAGGAATATTCCTTCAGAGAGAGGGTGATTCATTTTCACCCCCTCCACAACTTTTTTTCCTTCTCCAAACTTTCACCTGGACTCAGCACTTCCCTAGCTCACCCTTCATGACTAAGCTCGACTGCTCCATCAGTCACAGACCTACTTTCACACGTGAAAACTAGGAAGGGTCTCCAGACACTCTAGTAACCAATGGGTTATTGGTTTGGCTGTAGGCTTAACTTGTTTAGCTTGTGAGTTTAACTACTCCTCAAAATAAACTGTCTTTCAACCTCTACCACCTTTCTTCTGACCTCTCTCCAAGCCTCTCTAGATGAAAAGGTAAAGCAGCTGGTATTCTTGCCACAAGTTATATATCCCAGATATTCCTTCTTTCACACTGGATAAGCATGAGCTCCACTAGGAAAAGCTTTTTTCTCCTCCCGTGAAAAAAGAAGCTCTAGCAAAGCCATTTGGTGGATGGTTAACTGGTCCCCAGGGTGCCAGAAGAAATGGCATGTCTTCTTCTCTCAGCCAGTGTCACCAGCGTCTCTCTTTAAGCTGATTATTGGCTTCCCCAAAAGAACAATAGAGAGGCTTAATATCAACTTCACTCCCTTCAACAGCTCTCCTAAAGAACTAACTTCCCATTACAGAGCCATCCAAAGAGTCCTTATGCAACAAGAACTTTAAAGATACCTCTTTGATCTGAAAGGACATCCTTAACTGTCCTACAAATTGTTTTAACACAAAGGCATTAAAATATAGAGAGTAAGTGCAACTTCCTTTGCTCCTGCTTTCCCAAGATACAGAATTCAATGCTTTATCACCCAGAGGCTTCTTTGTTTCATTTTGGACGTGCATGTTTTCAAAAGTCAGTGGAAAAGATTAAAGCACAGTATCAGGACATTACGTATGCTCCATTGTGCATAAAAACTGGTTACCTTAAGGTCAAGTTTTTGACCAGGAGCATACACCAGTATGCTCTTGTAGACATGAGGAAAAACAGACTCCATGAAGAAAGTAAGTAGAAAATTTCAGGATGCAACTGCTCTCTACTTGGTTTTCTTTCCGTTGTAGTACAACCTGGAGTTTAATTATTCTTATTCCTAATTCAAAGCACCTCTAGTAGCACTTTAGAACATGCAAATTATGAAAATTTTTGAAAATTATAGAAAAAGAAGCAGAAAGCGAAAAGCAAGAGTGCTTGCATACAGAGCATATTTGTGGGCCCAGGAAACTTGTACCAATGCTGACCAGGCTGTGGTCACAAACTTTTAAAAACTGCTTTCTGCTGACAGTAGGGAAAAATGAGTCTCTCCTTGCTGCCTGTACTTAGAAAATAAATAAATCTACCACAATTAACTCTGACAGTACAGCACTCACCAAACCTTTTGTAACTCGGCACCTATTCCTCATAAATTATCTCCTCTTTTCCTCCTTCATATATGCCTTTTCTTTCTTCCTGGTCCTCTTGTCCAACAGCGTAAGGATTTCTGCTAATATAAGACCCTTGTAAGGACTGTTGCCTCTACAAGAGAGGGAGAACAAGGCAAAGATTACTAGTACACCCACATGAAAGCAATTAATTCCAAGGCAGCACTATACAAAGTCAGGAACAAAGCAATTACCTAAACACCAAGATACGCCCACTCCCCACCCCTGCAAAGGAGAAGGTCTTTGTGACAGTAAATGTGGAGGTGTCCAAGACCAGGTTGGATGGGGCTTTGAGCAACCTGGTCTAGTGGAAGGTGTCCCTGCCCATGGCAGGGGGGTTGAAACTAGATGATCTTTTAAGGCCCTTCCAACCCAAACCACTCTGTGATTCTCCCACTCACTCCTTAGGACTCTGGATATTTGGATTCCTTACTTTGGGCCTTCGGCTTGTTTGCTGAAACATTAAATCTGGCTACTTAGGCTAGAGGTCACCCCTTGATTGCTTTCATCCCAAAGGCTGGAGCATTAGGATGTATGTTACATGCTTGTGCATACGTTTTCCAATTAAGAGAAAGGGTGCTGCTCTTTCTTCTGGGGTGCATTACTCCTGCCAGCCTGTCTGCACAGAAGGATTCCCCAACCAGTTCGCATCTGAAAAGGGGACTTGATAATTCTTCTTTATCTCTGAAACTGTATTTTGAAACTTCAGTCTTTCCCACTGAAACACTTTTATCACCACAGTGACTTTGCCAGCAGACTTAAAATATATCAAGAAATGGACACAAGTTTACTTGCTGTTACAAAATGCGAAATTTCCCAGTAACAAAGAATTGGGAGAGGCAAAAAGATTAACCATGACTGGATGGTTTTCTCTAAAAGCTATGCCACTAGCTCTTCGCATGGAAAAAGACCACTTCGATGGTGCTAGCCCTGTGACTGAATGATACATTAGTCTAAAATCTCAAGTCTGCAAGCAACTCCAAAGACTCTACATGTAGTTACTTAAAAGAAAGGTAAGCAAAAGGTAAGATGAACTGCTTGGTTTTACTATAAGTTTCTTCAAATACAAAGCAAAGAATCAACAATGGCAGGAGTCACTGAAAATGGCCACGCATATGATAAGAGCTCTACTCCAGCTCTACTCAAAGAAGAACCCGTCACAGGCCAGGCTGGTCCCTGAGGATCAAGCCGCACATTTCACAGTTACCTGCCTCCCAGATCCAGGATATGATTGCAACAAATATGATATGCCAGTGGCTTCTGGAGGAGGGGGGGACAGGTACCAAATGTAAGTAAAGAAGTAGAGGCCACTTGAATAGAGGAAAAGCACAGCTTGGCAGGAGACTAAAGGCAAAAATTATGAGAAAGTGTGGAAAAGAGTTACTGTCCCTAATGAGATACAGAAGCTGGGAACCCCAGATAGAGTCCCAGACTGCCTTCCTTTATTTTCTCAGTGAGCAGAGGTCATTCTATTCAAAGGGAGAAACACTAACTATACTTCTTTATATATTTTGATACATGTGAAAGGACATGGAAGAGTTTTGAGAACCTCACCTTCCTCTTCCCTCGACATTCTCCCCTAAAATGGGGCTTAAGCCCAACAGCAAAAAAAAAGAAGAGATCCTGGTCTCCACACTTTGTTCAGACACCAAAATCTGGAGTCAGACAAACCAAAAGAGCAAAGCTTTCATAATCTACAAGCAAACTGGGGCACAACTGTAAAGGGTGAATGTCTTCAGACTAATGCTCAAACCCACCAGGAAAGAATCACAAGGACCCTTGCTGCAGTTCCAGTAGACTCTTTAGCAGCTACTTCACAGCACATGACAGAGTCACAGCCCTTTCCATTATCCCATCAGAGCAAAATAAAAATCTTTACTTTTTTTTTTTTAGGAACTGCAAAACAAAAGAAAATTAATGTTATTCTTTACTGCTTCTTTATGACAAAGCATGCCTTGATGTTAGTTTATACATCAGAAATCAAGCTCTGGTTTCCTTCTTTTTGAAGGATATGAATGGAGAGGTTACATAAGGGTGTAATAGGAGCTGTTACTTCCTTTCCCAGTTGAAGAGAAAAAGCTGTGGATCAGGTTACAGACGCGAGGGCTGGTCATCACTACTGCAGCCTTCCTAAACTTTTTGCCAGTAGTCCCCCAACAAACAGGAGAAACTACTTACAAGGCTCTGAGAATTCCTAAGACTAAGTACATATATATAAGGGGGAAAAAAAGCCTTTATTTTGGTCTTTCATCAAACTCAGGAAATTCCCCAAGCTTGACGCATACAATCACTCAAATCACCATTTTCCATTTCAGTTTGTTCTTCATTAGCACAATAAAAAGGATGAATGAAATATATGGTAAGATTTATAGGACAGTCTGACACGTGAGCTACACTAAATAAGCTTAGCACACTGACAGAGTGCTTAATTTTGGCAGCTGTGTTAGCATTTGTCCCAGCTCTAACCGCATACGGCAAGCAAAAGGAGGAAACACAGTGTCCAGATTGGCCTACACGAGCACTAAGCTGTTCTCCAAACCATCCCACTTGCGCTTTCTTCACCTTCCTGATTCCCAAGCCACTGCTGTTACTGCTGCTGAAGGAAGATGAGATCAGACTCCAACACAAGGAATTTCTGTTCCCACAGAGCTCAGAGAAACCAGATGATCTCAGAGGATCATGTGAAGCAAGTCCATGACACTTCCATGAGGCAGAGTATCTCCAGTATATTGCCAGCAGCTTCTTCGGAGTGCACAGTGGGAAAAATTAATAGCTTTGCTTATGTTTCCAATTTTTCTCTCCCACTTCCTCCTCTCATTTGCCAGACTTTTATTTTCCCTTCCCCTAGAAGCACTAGTGGGCTTGCAATGTACATTTGCCCTTCTAAAGGGAATTACATCAAGTCTTGCCCAACATTTGACAGAGCTAACGCACATAACTACATTAAACTACCGTCCCCTGGCATTGCTTCCTCACAGAGTCCCTCCCCTCAGACGTGGGAAACAAAACAAAACAAAAAGAAAGACAAAAAGGCAAGTTTCTGTGATCTAAGATGCTTTCATGAGCTTTTTCACCTTCACCTTGCAGAGCACTTAATCTGTCTGTGGTGCCCATACAGCACCAGAATCTTCTCGGATGTCCATCAAATAATGCCACCTAACACCACAGAGGTGTTTTCAGAAACATCATCTTTCCTAAGGTCAGGGAGAACTCGTGGTAACCTAACATACCAGTAATTGCTACACAACGGTAAACGCCAACATGAGCAGTGACCACTGTACGTTGCTCTGGGAATAATGGGAACACTTCAACCATTACACCTTCACACAGCATCAAGCCAGAGGCAGCACTTTGCATTAAGCACTAAATTAAAGACATTCTTAAACTCATGCCTGGGACAACTGGAAATAAAAACATGTGCGGAGAAGAACGTCGTTAGCTTTAATACGTTTAAAAGCAGTCAAGCCCGGAACTCTACTTTAACAGATGGGTTGGACTACTCCTGTTCCCTAACACTGCGTGCTTTTGGGGGAAGCCTTGTTTTTGACACAGGGCTTGACAAAGTGATGATTCATCCAGGGAAGGATGGGCAGCTTGTTGCCAGCCTTAATTCACAATTAACAATAGGACAGCCGGATATGGGAAACTCATGATTCAACACAAAAATTGCAGAGTCAGCCATTTTACCTGACCTTTACATTTTCCAGCGGTCATTTCTAATCAGGATATATTTTAAATAGTTTCTCCAACATACATTTTGAGTAGTTAGCTTTTACTCATTACTGTTACGTTCGTCCTTTAGGATAGCGGCCCTGATGAAACGCGTAACAACTGACTTAATCACATCATCTGAAATGGCAAAGCTTGGAATTCCTCGAAAAAGCAAGCGGCAGGCGTGCGCACGGCCGTACGAGCGCGCAGGTACCGCGGGCACGACAAGCGGGCGCTGCGCCCGTGGGGCGGCCCCGCGGGGCGCGGGCCCTGCCAGGATGGCCGCTGCTGTGCACGGGGGAGCCGGGCCGCTCCGAGGAACAAAGGGATGTCCGGCCCCAAACACGGCGGCGGCAGATGTCCTACCCCCGAGCCCAGCAGCCTCGGCCTCCGGGCGTGCAGACAGACGGCCGGAGCTGCGAGGCGACACCCGGGCGTCCCCCTGGAAAGCTCTCCGGGACAACGACCCTGCCCTGGAGAGCCCTTCCTCGAGCCTCTTGTCCAAAAGCCACCCGACGGCAGAATTCATCACCCTGCTCCAAGTTACCAGCCCGCTTCTCACGGTCCTCCCCTCTCCTCATCCCCGAGCCCGCTCTTTTCAATTAAGCGAAGCCGCGCGCGCACACGGTAATTATTCTGGACAAGAAAAAACAGATGCCACAGTCTCCTTCCAGAAAAAGTACACGCGCACATTCTTATTTTCAAGGGTCAGATCCGGAGCGGCTCTGCCTGTGTACACACCAGCCTTCGCGCCCGAGTGAAGCTGCCTGAAGCCCGCAACCACCCTCCAGGTGCCCGCGAAACCCACAACGCCCGCAGACCGTCCCAGAACCGCGGGTCTGCCCCGCGCAGGGACGCCCAGGAGGCGCCGGGGCTCCCGCGCCTGGCACCGGGACCCCGGCACCGCCGCCCCCTCCTCGCAAAGGACGCGGCACCGAGCCCCCCCCGCCCCAGTACCCGAAGCCTCTGCAGCGCCGTCCCCGTCCCGCCGGTCCCGCACCACAGAGGGGGCCGGGGCCGGGGCCGTGCGGGCGGGGGATGAGCCGTACCTCTGCCGCCGAAGGGCGCTGCCCGCCGTCCCGCGGCAGCCCGCCGCCTCCCGCCCCGAGCCGGCGGCGGACGCGACGCTGCCCTGCCCTGCCCTGCCTTCCCCCGCCGTGCCGTGCCGTGCCGGAGGGGAGCGGGGCGCAGCCCCGGCCCCAGCCCCGGCCCCGCCCGCGCGGGGCGGAGGCGCCACCGCCCGCCGGCCCCCGGCAGCGCCGCCCGCCCCGGCCCCGGCCCCGCAGCGCCCCCCGGCGGGCGCCGCTCCCCGCGCCGGGGGAAGGGGGGGCGTCCCGGCCGCCCCGGGGCTCCGCTGCAGCCCCCCCAGCTCCCCGAGGGCACCGGCCGAGCCCGCAGGGGCCGAGCGGCGGCAGGTGCGCCCCGCGGGAACCCCCGCGGCCCGGTCCCCCGGCGCTGCAGGGCATCGGGGCGCCCGCCCGGCCCAGGCCTGCCCTCGGGGGCAGGTCTCCGGGCGCACCCCGCTCCTCGTTTTGTCCCTTCTGTGGCTCACCTTTAGCCCTCAGACACGAACGGGAACCTGCCCCGTTTCAGCGTGAAACCCAACACCCCCGCCCGGATTTCTGCAATATTGTTTTCAGCACCTCCTCGAGACATTTTAAACGTAAGCACCCAGAAGTATTTACAGCAAGCTTTGACATCTCTTATCTGCCCAGTCCCGCCCCTGATAAGCATAAAAGCCATCAACAATGTCGGGCGACTACCCCATTGTGTGGAAAGAGGGAAAAAAAATGAAAAAATCCCTAAGGCCGTAATTCATACCGTGTCTCGGCCATTCCCTGGCCTAAAACTGGGTCTGAGGGCGAGCAAGCTGACATTTCTCCCCACCCCCATAAAAACTCCCCGATGCACAGACGAGACAGGGGAGCACTTCGCTCTGCATGTTACACGCACACACTTCCTGGCAAAATACCCTCCGCGAAGAGTTTCACCGCGTGTGCTTTTTCCTAAGAAACCAATTACCACATTAGCTTTTTGGGGTTTTTGGGTTTTTTCATGTTTGCAAGTAGGCTTTTCCAAGCTGGGTTGTTTTAAAACAGCAAGGAGCTTCAATTCAGCTGCCAGCTGACCCTGTGTTTGATAGGTAACAGTGAAGAGGACATGAACTGCAGACACACTAAGTGAAAGAAATCCAGCTTACATCACCAGATTCAATACGGTCAGAACCATAACGATGCCAAATGCATTTTAAAAAAACTTTCTCATTAAAACAGTTCAGTTATTTCAAAGTAAATACTGTCTTTTCAGCCACATATGATATTCCTTGGTAGTCGTTCTGCATATAGAAAGACTGTATTCTCACACAGTTTTTCAAGTCTGTAATTATACAAATTCTGGAGACTGCTTTCAGATGAATCCCGGGAACTAGAGCCCTGCAGCCCTTCTGATTCATAGACTCATCACTATTTTATTATCTGTAGATTTTTCAGAGCAGATGCTTAGCTCCTAAGATTTGTCTCACCCTTAAGTTTTTATATCTGTAAAAATAATGACTGCTTTCATTAGAGTGACCAAAAACTGGATCGACAAAATATTTTTCCACTGAAAAATTGAAGGCTTGGCCAAAACTCAGTTCTGCAGAAACAGTGACAGTCTGATGCAGGTATTCTGAGGAAAATAACTTAAGTTTGGGGTGGTCTGAAAGAGACACGGGTAGCACCATGCCCCTGTTCTTTTGCCCCATTCTCCATACAGCTTTCTTCATGACTCAGCTTGTGGTTCTGGGACATAGTTATTGCATTTTTTCCCAATTAATGAAGGGGGGGGGGGAAAGTAATTTCCTTTTACCCCAACTCTAAATGAAAACTAAATTCAAGTTTTAGTAAGGAAAACAGTTACTGTCCAGCCAACACTATTTATCAGCAACATACCCAGCACAGTAAGTAGCATCACAAGACAATGACTGCAAACATTTCACGGACAAAGTACCTATTTCAACTTTACACATTAAAATGATCATAAGTCATCACATTGGCATGAAAATACAAAATTTTCTACCTCGGAGGTTAAAATTCTCCATTTCATCCAAAGAGAAGTGTCAACATTGGAAAAAAGCAGTGTAGCTTTCCTTCAATGGTCCTGCCGCTGTGCTTCAAAAGCGTTAATGGTGTCTACTTCTCAGACGCACTCTTCATGCCCATTTGATGCTTACATTCCTGTAAATAAGAATGTCCATCTTTAACAGCTGGTGACACTTGGTAGCATTTATAACACAGGTAATGTTAAGCATCCTCATGAGGCTGCTTTGTCCTCCAGGAAACAAACCAAAAATACCCAGAGTTTTCCCCTAGTCTTCCAGCCCTTCATTCCTCCCTTGTTTCAGATCTCTGCAAAAGAAGCTATATCATTACCCACCCTTATTCTGGGGCAGTTTTCCATTCTCACTCTTTATAAAATGTGAATTAGCAGCCTATCCCTATACCTTATACTCCTGACTTTGTAGAGTAAGCAAAGAAACAAACACTGGTCCTGAAACCTGTGTTCTTTCGGTAAAGCAAGTTAGCACAATGCAAAGGGTTCACAACTCAGTCTAGATTTTTTTTTTTTTTTTGCTTTTTACTACATCTACTGGGCTACCATAATTAACACTGACACAATTTGTAGTAAATACAAAAAAAAAAAAAAAATCTAAAATGAACTAAAAGCCATACCTGGTCACAGATGATCAGGCAGATACAGAGAATACTTTTCTTTAAGAAATGGCTCTTATCTTAAAGCCAAATGGTGTATCCTGGACCATATAAGACACATCAGGTATAATCAGTATTTAACACACATTCAGGTCTCTTCTGAACCTTAGAGATAACCTAGAGGATATTTAAGGGGAATTTCCAACTACTGAATCATTAAGTAGGCTTTCTTTAGCACACATACATCATTCTGGAAGGGCATAGGCAGAGGCTTCATTTGGCAACAGCCTACAGCAATTTCAGAGAGAAAATGGGAATGTGGCTGCATCCCTGTTTTGCACGTCCCAAGTCATGGACTCCCCAGAAGCTGTGGCAGACCTCTGTGTACATCAGATCAGTTTAAGAGCTGCTTATTTACAGATTACCTTTTTTTTTTTTTCTTTTCTTTTCTTTTTTTGGATGTTTCCACAGGGTAGATTATAGTTTCCTGATTACAGCCTTAAGTCCTACAGCTTCACAAGCCAGCAAATCATATACAAAACCAACTGTAAAACTAGCTGTTGATAAGACTGCAAGGGCAAAATTGGACATTTGGGGTCCCGTTTAAACTGATGAACCATGAATCAAACACACAACAGCTGTGACAGTCCCTGGCAATTAGAAGAGCACTAGTTAACGGATAAAGTACCTCCTAGCCAACCTTGCTGAGAAAAGAAAGCAAAGAATAGCTGAGCCAGCCACTTCAGAGAACAAAACCAGAACTACTGTGAACCATATTTTGTACTGCCTGTCAGGATTTGCAACAAGACAGGATAGTAATCTAGTCTCAGTTGGGTTCATGGCTCTAGGATGAGGTTAGCTCACTAGAAATACAGGAATTATCTGACATTATTAGATAAAATGGTAGAAGTCCTCTCAAATGCATTAAGTTGGTAGAACCATGCATTAACAAATTGGTATTTAAGACAGATATTATTATATTTATAACTTAAAATTGGCTTTCAATAACTTAAAAAAAAAAAAAAAAAAAAGGAAAACAAACCAAATCCTTGTTTTTCTTTTTCTTTCAGACATCAAGGATAGTTACTGATTGACATGATTTATTATTTCATATTTGTCTGGATATACAGTTCTCATATATGGAGAGATTAACTATCAAATTATTCCTATTCATAAATGGTGAAATTGAGTCAGCAAGAATAACTCAAACAAATCAAAAAGCCATTCCTTGACAGAGCTGAAAATACAATTTAGATATCCATGTTTCTAATCTCATGTTTAGTCACAAGACCAAGCTTGGCCTTTTTTCCTATACTCAGAGAATTCTTCACACTCATAAAATGTTGCAGCTATACCTCTGTTCTAGATCAGTGGGACTGAGTACATACAAGAAGTTGTGGGAATATACCCTACAGTAGTTATAATTCTTTTCCACTTCAAGCAAAACAAAACAGTACTCATAAGACAATGTACGGAAATCTTGCTCTAAGTCTGAGTACAGGGATTTAACAATAGTCTCTGGCTTCTGTGTCATGGAAAATGGCCACAGGTTTGAGCTCTGTCTGTACACAAGTGAATGATTCAACAAAAAAGCTGCCAGTGGTCCAAAGAATTCCAGTTCTGTGACTGGAAAACGAGAAAGCAAATACTGTAAAGGAACACAGCTCATCCTTCATCCACCTGTGGCAAATTAAGCTGCATACAAGTTATGGGCCATTCAGAAATCAATTGTCGATTTCAACCTTATGTTTGAAGTGGCATATCTCAGCTCAGAATAAAATTTATTAATTGAAATAAAAACCATTAGAATCAACATATTTTTGCCAACGAGAAACAAGCATATTTTTTCCGGTTGCATAAAATTCTGGACTTCTGGAGGCAATGAAGTCATTGAAGGCAGTTTTGGCCTCCACTTGGTTTCTGAAGCGTCTCCTGTACAGGAAGCTGTCGAGATGCTTGAAGAAGTGACATTCGGTGGGCGAGAGGTCTGGTGAGTACGGTGGATGAGGCAGAGTTTTGTAGCCCAGCCCGTTCAACCGTTGCAGCGTCGAAAGTGCAACATGTGGCCGCACGTTATCATGGAGAAGGGTTGGACCCTTTCTGTTGACCAGTGCTGGGCGCAGCCGTTGAAGTTTCTGGTGCATTTCATTGATTTGCTGGACGTACTTCTCCACCGTGGTCGTTTCATCTGGATTCAGGAAGCTGTGATGGATTAAACCAGCAGCAGACCCCCAGACAGTCAGCATGACCTTTTTTTTGGTGCAGATTCGGCTTTGGGAAGTGCTGCGGAGCTTCATCGCAGTCCAACCACTAAGCCGATCGTCGCCAGTTATCATAGAGCATCCATTTCTCGTCGCACGTCGCAATACGGTCGAGAAACGGGTCGTTCTGGTTGCGAAAAAGAAGCGCCAACAACACTTCAAAATGGCGATTTCTGTGATTCTCATTCAATTTGTGCAGCACCCATTTGTCGAGCTTCTTCGACTTCCCAATCTTCTTCAGAGGCTCAGAAACAGTTGATATGCGTCCCCCAAGTTCTCTGCAAGTTCTCAAACAGTTGTGCGTGTATCTGCTTCCACCAGAGCCCTCAGTTCATCTTCGTCAATAGCAGAAGGACGTCCACGACCTTCTTGATCTTCAAGGTCGAAATCGCCACGTCGAAATTTTTGGAACCAAAGTCGCACTGTCCATTCGTTAACACTTCCCTGAGCATATACCTCATTGATGTTTCGAGCAGCTTGAGCTGCATTACATCCAAGTTTGAACTCATAGATCTGTCAAAACTGCTGTTTTGACATCTGAACTTCAAACCTCCAAAATTTGTCAAAAATGCAGTTTATATTATAATTTAATTATACAGCGTGAAAGTTCATAACATGAGCTTTTCAAAAATATATAACAGTATGGCAGTCGAGAAGGTACTATTCCTGAAACATATACAACGAAAATCACATTACAAAACGGAACTTAATTTCCGAACAGCCTAGAACGAACAAGCAGTGGCTCTGTACAGCTCCTCAGGTCCTTTGGAAAGCATTGGTTAACTCAGCACTGAGATAGATCATCTGCCTTCTCCAACTATGGATCTTATACAGGATTTGTATTACCACCCGTCAAAACACTGTCAGCATTCTATTTTACCATAATGTCTCCTCATTTTGCCAAATAGGGACTTTCCCTTTTCGTCCAGAGGCAGCAATACAACTTCAATTAGCATGGCATTCTTTTCCTTTGCAGTAAAGACCCAGCATAAGACAGCCTGAGGGCTAGGCCTAGAATTCAAGAGGAGAGGTTACCCCAGGGGAGATTTCACCTTGTATTTTGGCATTAAGCACAGGACAGGATCTGAGAAACAGCATTCACTTTTTTCCTGGCTAACTCATGCTTGAAAACAGTTCGGTGCTTGACGCAAGCTACTAAAGCCCACCAACTTAGCCTGTTATGTTTCATGCTAACGGTCTTATGATAGCCAAGAAAGCCCTGGTATGGAGGTGGCTCAGCCCCCAGCTCCTGCCGTCACCCACCAGGCTCTGTCTAGCAGCTGAGTGCTGCCTAGAGACATCAACATGTTTGGGCCTCTCAAAAGGCACGTCTGGAAAAGTGCTCCCTGTCAATACTAACACTAGTGAGACCTTTACATCAGCATGAACAATTTATAATAGCAATATGTTCAAAGTTTCATTTCCATGATTGTTTCCTTTGAAAACACATTTAAAAAACAACTGGATATAAGGGCAGCTGATTCAGTTCAAGAAAATTTCCCCTGAAAATGCGTTTGGATGTCCTCCTCAGCAACCAGAAGGGAAGAAGGGTGGAAAGACTTCCAGAAAATTCAAAACTGGCAGGCTCTGCAACTCCGTGAGCCTGTTGCTCAAGGGCACATCCAGAGTCTGATCCACTGATCTCAGTAGCTGGACCCAAAAGTCACCAGGCAGAATGAACCTCAGCATGGGTCATCTCCTCTGAAGGGCTGAGAACCTCCCTCTTACATACTTGGGTGATTATTTTCTGGTTTCTATTTGTACATACCTGGGATGCAGTGCACAGAGAAATGGACTTTCCATGGATGCAGGTACTGCATGTCCTATGGACTCACTAGCTGCTGGATCAGCACACTGAGTCATGAAACTAGGAATCCCCAAATGGGTTTTTTTCTCTTACTGTTTTTTAAACAAACCACATACCACTTTCCCCACTAACCTGCCTTAGTAACACTACTTTTCAATTCAAAAGTATATCCATTAAAATTAAGAAAAACACAGGAAAAAAAAAATTAAGACCACAAGAGAGCTACAAGAACCTTCTGAACTGTCATCTCGTTAATTCTGCAAATTTGGAACATATTTCAAGAGTTTAAGGAAAAGTTTGATCAGAGGTAACTCTTGGAATTTCAGACTTGTTAAATAATATTCAGCCCCCACACCCAAATGATCGTACCGTTGATGCTACAGAACAGGAGAAGGTCCCATTTTTCCTAGTTGAACAAATTAATCTTTCCTCCCTCCATAAAAGAAATCTTTTGAGACATAGCTACATGTATCCCTTCACAAGCACCCTCCAAGGCAAATCATAAAAACTGCAATTAGGGGAGAAAAAGGTGCAGGGTCCTGTGAGATTCAAAAGTTCACGTCAGATCAGTCCTCACCTTAAGTGGCAATGGAAAAATCTTCAGTCTGAAACCATGTTTCACATAAGAAGAGTCTGTGTGCACCAAAAGACAAACATCACCAGTAAACAATTTGTGCTGAGATCTCTGTGCATACAGGGAGATACAGCCTGAAAAATCTTTGCAGCAGGGTAATTATGGATATTCTTTTCCCGTTTTGTACACTTCTCACAGTATTCTTTGATTTTGTAATGCATGTGGTTTTGTGGATTCCCAAGTACAATTTATGATGTGTTAAAGATACGGTTGCACTTATACTGAGATTTCTAACCATACGTAACATCTGTTTGTGGGGATCCTCCTTCCCGTAGGCATATGAACGTAGTGATGATCTGTTCTTGTGCCTTGTATGATCCTCTGTTATTAAGGACTCTGCTTAGAAAGAAAACTTGTACTTGGATGAAAGATACTGGACTACAACTATTCTTGCAAACAAAATTACCCAATACAAAAGCATTGGAATTGAACTGTAGATGTATGAAAACTTATTTTCAGAATAAACCCATGTATATTATAACAATGAATCCCTAATGTCACATACCGAGGCTTAACAGGTTGCTGCAGACTGGGAATAATCCCACATGTCACATATTGAGGCTTAACAGGTTGCTGCAGACTGGGAATAACCATTCCTGTGTGGTAGTATGAAATAATGCGAAATGCCTACAATATCATGACTTCTAATGAGAAGTTATGTTTTATTATTATTTTCCCCACTATTTAAAACTGGTCTGCAATTTCCAGTAGAATTTGAAAAATGAAAGCCCACTTCTTGCAAAAGTAACCAACAGAAGATGGTGTTAGAAAAGGAGTTGCACCACTTAAGCCAACAGAAGTTTAAAAGAGAATGACCTTATAAAAGGTCTCATCCTAAACACTAATACCGAATGATGCCCAGGCAGTTACAGACGAGAAGGTTATTACATATGTCTTTCCTTTAGTTATGCATGATTCTCTCACCTTTGTGATTTTCTTAAAGAAGAGTTTACATGTGAATCGACTATGAAAGTTTTAGGCTACAGATTCAAAAACCTTTGTGAGTCCAAGCAAAAGTGCAGACAGATGGACAATTCAGCCAAACTCTGCTGGCTATCCACCAGTCTATGAGTGGCAGCAATAATGAAAGCAGTATAAAGAATAAAGAGAAGTGCAGCATGGAAAAACTAGCAACTAAAGAACACAGAAATGAGATGTTTCTGGATGTTCCATCTTAATGATTTTGTAAACCTGAGAGCCTTCCACTTCCCCTGCTAGCTAAGGAAAAAAGATCAACTTATCTAGGGCACATAAGGACAATTTTTTTCTTCCAACTTAATTGCAAGAAAAGCCTGTGGAAGGTAACCTAGCTGTGAAGGATGTGACTGCACATGCCAGACAGATGTTGCCAGCACCAGAGTTCTTCCTGTGTTCCCCAAATGTTAACTACTCACTGGGGATTATGTATGTCTTATATGCAGGGAAATAGCAATTTCTTTGTTCTCCAGCTTTATTACGACAGAGTGAACTCTTTAGGAGTGCAAATTTTTGCCAACAAGAAGCAAATTAATAACATACGTATACAGTGTGTTTCTGCTTCCCTCATAGGTGAATGCAGTGCTTGTAAGAGATGCTATATGCAACCTTCCTGAAGCAAGGATCTTGAATCCAGCCCCAGCTACACCAGCGTGAACCAACTGCAGTTCTACTGGAAGAAGCAAAGTAACAGTGATGTAACTGATGCCTCAGCCAAACTTTTAACTCTGTCCAAATAGAAACAGAGCAAACACTTCAACGCAACTTTACATTGCCCCACTAACTCCTCATCAATGCAGTTACTCAAGCTATTCCACTACCTGTTTGAATCCAAGAATATACTTTATTAAATGTTACCAGAATAATCTCTAGATTCTCTGTCAAAAGGCAACTTAGACAAACAATTCCAGCAGTCACTGATTGTGTATGATTTAGCTATTTGTTAACTTAGCAATTTGTGATTGTTACTCTGTGTAATATATAGATTCTCATTTTTACATAAACAAAATGCATAGATTATAATCAAATTCTATATATTTATGGTGCTTGGGTCTATTCATGTTTTATCCTATAATATATATTACAAACCATTTGCTTTCATAGAGGTCATCAATAGACAGTCACAGTCTGTCTTCAGAAACCCACTTTGTTATTTCATACTCATTCACTAAGAAACACTCTTATTGTGCAAGCAATAAACCATCTTTAACTCCAATACTGGTTTAACTAAAAAGGCCCTGATACTTTTTGAAGGATTGCAGCCAGTGAAGTGCATAAACCATGTTTAAGTACTATTCCTAAATGCATGCTTATTTGAAGCAGAAGAGCTACACTGAACCGGGCTTTGAACATTGAAAATATACTCTGTAAAATCTGTAATAACTGCTTAATAAAGATCACTATTTTTGTTCCACAAACAGATGCACAGGCTTGGGCCTGACTGTCCCACAAGCCCTGGGTATTGTGGCCACTTCCAACATTGGGCAAAAAAAGGTAAAGAGAGAAGGACCTAAATCAAAACCCCATGCCAAGCCATTCTGGGGGTATTACCCAACAGACCACAACAAGTCTGAAGATCACCTTTCACATGCATAAATAGAGATATTTCTAACAGACACTAAACAAGCAGACTGGCTACTTGCTTTAGATAGCCCTGAATAAACGTTAATTGAAATCATCTGTAGGACACATTATTTTGGAAATAACTAAAGATGTTCAGTTGACTTTGGACTAAATTACCCAACAGCTTCCACATAGAAAAAACACATTCATGAACAAGTGATTTACTGTTTTAATATAAGACACAACTAGAAAGGGCTCACACACGACCCTATGGTTTCTATGATTATTCTCTTTAGGAAAGTACAACTGAGAGAGAAAATAGCTAGAAAGCTGCTGTTTCATCTGTATAATTTGTCTGTGAACTCTGAAGCACCTGCTTAAGGAACCAATTACTATTTTTGCATTTAAAAAATAATGAGAGAGGGGGTGCTAAAAGAGATAAAAAAAGAACCTTTCCTCCAGCTCACAGAATCACAGAATGATTTGGGTTGGAAGGGACCTTAAAGACCATCTAGTTCTGACCCCCCTGCCATGGGCAGGGACACCTTCCCCATCCAACCTGGCCTTGAACACTCTCACAACAGAGAAACTGTGGATGCCCCCTGTTCTGGTGTCTCACCACCCCCACAGTAACTAATATCTTCATTACATCTAATCTAAATCTGCCCTCTTTCAGTTTAAAACCATTACCCCTCATCCTATCCCTACCCTCCCTGATGCAGAGTCCCTCCCCACCTTTCTGTAGCCCCTTTCAAGCACTGGAAGGCCGCTATAAGGTCTCCCTGGAGCCTTCTCTTCTCCGGGCTGAACACCCCCAACTCTCAGCCTGTCCTCATAAGGAAAGTGCACATCACCCATTCTAGGAGCCAGTGAGAGTTAGATGCGTTGTAATTCGTAGAGCACAGAGATTGTTCCTGCCATACATCTTATAAATACTGGGAAACTGGTGGGGGAAAAGGTTCCTGCCCCTATTCTCCATCTCATTTGCTTCTTAACACCTATACAAAAAGAACGAGAAGAGTCCAGATTGATCAAAGTTACTTGCTGTACTGCCTGTTATATCTAGCAGTTACAACACAAAAAAAATTTTCACTATAGGATGCATGATGAGGGTCACCACACCATACTTTACAGGGAACTATTTTGTGTAATGGTTTAGCATCATACTTGAAGCACTAAGGCTTGGAGAACAGGCTCAAGCCAGAGTTGACCTATAGGTGAATCCTGTATATTTTATAACAGATAGCCATTGTGCTAGTAGGTATTGTACTAAGTTATAACAAACCACCTATGCTGATGTAAAAAGTGTTAAAGTGTTGAAGTATTGAAGCCTGAACAACAGGCCCTAAGCTGAAGCTGCTAATTTAGTATGTAATCATTAACAAAGTATGTATGCTCACTAGTAAAAATGCAGATTAGGCAGAATATAATCAGTAGTGAGGATGAAACGCTGAGAGAATATATCAAACTTTCTTTTCTCAGCTTTGTTCAAGGCTGAGAACCCAAGTATCTGGCCTTGTCAGAAACTCCCTTGGTTTCCCCCCCAAGCCCTGGCCAGGCTTTGGGTGGAATCCAACAGGAGAATGAAACCAGAAATTTTCTGCTCAAAACAAAGGTGCCAGCTATTCTGGCCTGTCGATCTCTGGTATATAAGGCTGGACCCGCTCACAGCGACTTTGGCAGCCTCACCTATGGGTGGACGCACCGCGTAGGATTTCCCACCTGCCGGGACAGGCTCTGCAAACCCTCGCTGTAACTGGGGCTGCCCAGCCACTGCGGGGCTGGGTGATGGGAACATATGCAAGTGGCGATGGATCTTTCTTAATCACTATTCTCTCTCTCGTGTAGTAATGATTTGATGCATTACCCTGTATTTTCCTATATGTTTCCTTTAAGTGCATTATTCTGCCTTTTTCTTACTGCATGTTTTCTGTACTACTCTGTTACATTATTTAATTATCACCAGTAAAATATGCCTACTCTTTTCACTCTGGTGTCCAAGTTTAACTGGCATCCTTAATCAGCAAAACAGTACTAAGCGTGCTATCAAAGTCAGCAATGTGTTGGCCAGGCCACAGTTGAAATGCAGGACAAGCAATGTAAAAAGTCAACGGAGAAGCAGATACTGAGGATACATATGCTATTCAAGGCCGTTCAAAGAACACTCATGGTAAGGGAGTTTCTGTGATCCAGTGAAAGTATGGATAATAGAATTAGGGTTGGTAACTTTATCAAGATGGCATACCAGAAAAGACAGCAAAGGCTGGATTCTTTATTGCAAACAAAGCTGGAAGACTTCAAGCAAAACTACGTAGGCTATAATGAATGTTTTTGACTGTAGGGAGAAAAATGAATGGCTTGAGTCCAGAAACCGTCTCTGCCTACATACAGAACTAGCTTTGTAGGAGAGCCTTATTCAGCACGTTTCCTACAAAAGACATTAATTTACATTTTCTTGTTTAAAGAACAGATAACTTTCTCCATGTGAGACGTTCCAGCAGATATGGGCTCAGAGGAATGAAGGAGCACTGCAGAGACCACTGCACATTTCATACAGACACTCACCAACTGTTGCCACTTTGAGATTTCAAAGCTTGTGAGGAAAATGTATTGGCTTTTTCTTTTTTTTTTTTTTTTCCAGAGCAGAAACTAGGTTATCAACCCTGATTACTCTGCAGTTGCTCACCTCCTGACAGTGCAGTTTGAGAGTCATGAGGCCTTAATCAAGCTCAGACGTAAGGAAGGATTTCTTTCAAAGGCTATCAATGTTAATGAACAACTAAGTCTTTAAACATCCAGACTGTGGTACGAACAAGTATCTGAGTTTATCATGTCCTCAATCTCTTGAACAGCCAGATTTTATTTGCTAAGCTTTGGCCAGGCCAAAAGGAATTAGCTTATCCTGAGTGGCAGTGGCTGGACTGGAAGTCTGGACTTTAGATAGCAAAATGTTCAGAATTTGATGCAATTTTGCCTCAGGCACCTATGCTGAGGTTTGGGCTGTCCTTGTAAACCCAGAGACTAAAAGGAAACTGTCCTGAAGCCTTACTGTAAAACAGAAATGCACATTCTTACTCTAAAAGGCTTTTAGTTTGTGCTTCTGTGTCTAAAAGCTGAAATTTGTGCCAAAGGTAACAATAGAAACAACTGGATGTACTAATGTTAGCTATGGTTTTGCTATGCCTTGCACATGTTAGGTGTAGAGGATTCCAAATTAAAAGCCATACTAAGTATCATATCAGTTTTAAAACCAAACCCTTCAGAAAACTAGTCTCTTCACCTCATTTATGAGGTGAATTTATATAGGTTAATTTTATCCTTTGATTAGTTTTTTATTGTTTTTTGATTATGCCCATAGTCTGCAGCTAAATATTGTTGCAAAAAACATACAGGTGTTTAATTTAAAATAAAAAGGCTTTTGTGCAATTTTTTTAATCATGAAAATGTTTCTACTAATATTAGATTTTTATGATGCCCTCTGAACATATACTTTTAATATATAGTGGTTCAGATCTTACACTAAAATATTTCCTGTGAAATTAGAATAGACCTGCATAATTATTAATTGACTAAAACAAGGCTTTTCAAATGCTTACTCGCTGATCTGGTCTGTGTACTGTTGCACAACAGCTTCTCATGAATTTGTTAATCATGGACATAGCACTGTTGAAACATTCAATACGTTACACTGGGGCTTCCCACTCCTTCCCTCAGGGTAGACTCCTTTCTTACTGCTCTGGCTCACTCAGCATCTATATTATTGACTTTTTCAGTAATAGTGCAGTTTAATCTTTGAAGTTTTTGAAGAAAAAAGTTGCAACAGAAAGACGTGCATAGAAAGGGATATGAAATACCAATTAATATGATCATCCACCTACAGAAAAAAAGCCCTATGCTCTACAACTAATTAAGGGGCAAAGTGCACTCTTACTTGCCAGTGACATTTATTTAGTCACCTACATCCTTTCCAACCAGAGTGGAAGAAGGGTTGCAGCTCCTTCTGTGGCCTCTTTATCCTTTTTGTTTTTTCAGTCCTCACTGCAATCAAACTTTTATGAAATTTAGTGAAATTCATATTCAGCAAATCAACTATTTTCTGAAAATCGTGCTCTAAGACTGGAGCTTTGAAGGTGCCAGGTGGTGAAGGCCTTCACCTTTTAGCCCGATCCTGCAGCTGCATTAACACTTCCTCAGGGAAGTCTGGTTTTGTTCCTAAGTTCTGATCTGCCACCACTCCAAATACAACACATCATGAAGCTCAGATTCAAAACTATTTACATAAAGATGGGATGCAAATGTCATTATCAACATAATTGTCCCTTGTCCACATTACATGGATATTTCAAAACAGACACCCGTTTCAGGGAATTTTGTTCAAAATAATTTTATCTCTGTACTTAAGAAAAAACATATAGCAGGACAAACCTCCCAGAGTCCAGTCACAGTGTAGGATCATGCTGTTGCTTCACAGAGGGTTAAATTCACCATCATGCTGATACCCAGCACAAGAACACCCCATTACCACTTAAATAGCAAATTTTTCCTTTAGGACACAGCTTGCCTGAGGAAACTGCTCCCCTCAATTTATATTTTCCTAAAGGATCCACAGAAATGTAAGCTGAATAAGAGAAAGGAAAAGAAAAACAGTCTGCCCCCAGATGCCAGCTGACCTTTTAAACACAGGAGAATACCTACCAGCTAGAGCAGCTGGAACCCACGGATGAGAGCCCCCAGACTGCCTCTGAACCTCCTTTGATATGGCCAAGGCTGTAGTCATGACAGAATGGAGCATTCTGCCATGCTGAAGTCATGCTTTAGTCTTCACTGCAGGCGTTCCCTTAGAGTTGGTGTTCTGAGGCATAATCACTCATTCAATTTAATATTAAGCAGTTTGTAATTTTAACTGGGGAGACTATGCATACCTGTAGTCTTGTCTTTAAAAAAATTTTTAAAAGTAAGGCTGATCACTGATCTTAGATCTTTTCAGTTGGGACCTAAAAAGTAAACAAAAAACAAGTTGTGGGGTTTTTCTTGAAAAAAAAAAAAAAAAAAAAAAGAAATCCGACACATCTCCTTGCGTCCTTCCGTTATCTGTGTCAAGAAATCTTGAGCAGCATCTCCTTTCAATCCCCTCTTTCCTTGTTAACCATTTAGCTATAGCTGATTTCAAACATAAAAGTAATCTATGGTAACTCATTTTATTTGCACAAGGGATGTGTTAAATATTGTCTTATTCTCTTTCTTCAGTGTTAACTTCCTAAAAAAGAATAAAGTATTACATATTCCAGCTCCACAGGATGCCAAACATAGACATCTCCTGAGCAAACAGAATAAGTTACTCGATGAAATAACTATAAAGACAAGAATAAGATTACAAGAAAACATAATCTACAGCTGTAAACACTAGCTGCAAGACTTAATAGTCACCACCATATTTTCATGCTGGGCCTATTCTGATCCCTTCCCATTGCTAAAGCAAGCAGAATTGTTTGCCATTATTATGGATCTCCTTTGTACTATTTTTGCAGAGAAGGAGGGACATGTTGATAAATGAGTCTGAAAGCCAATCATAACTAACACTGGATTATGCATCTCTTGTTTTAAGGTTTGACACCCCCCCAAAAAAAGAAAAAAAAAATTTTTTTAAAAATCAGAATAGCCTGTGAAGTTTCTGCTTTGGCAGAACTACAGTAAGGCAATAGCCAAACACATTGCTACTGGCATTCAGTCTTGGAAATTTTAAGCCAGCAAATTCATAGCTCACTTCAGTATAATTAAAACAGATGCTCAAAGGGGGCACTGTAAGGCTAGGTGAAGAAATTATACCAAATATCTTTTAATAATCAAAATGTCTTGAGCAATCAGGAGAGGAGGGGAATGGTATTTCTATGCTTTAAAATGAAATCAGGAAAATTGAAAAAAACCCCATGCATAGTAGTCATTAGATGAGAATTCTCCCCCATGCCCTAAAACAGTCAATTTGGACTAATGCTACATATTAAATTTCGATAGGTCTTGATTTTTGCAAGCCCTGCATCTTTTGCAAGCATGCAAAGATTTTACAAAGAACTGTAAGCCATCAACCAAGGTCTCTGCCTAAATGCACGCATTGCCATTTTCTTTAGAACACTGTTAGATATTTTGATGTCATTCCTAAGATGGGCTAACATGTACATGGAAAGTGTTCATAGCATTATCCACTATATGTGTTTCACTGCAGCTGTTTTGTCTTGATTGTGGAAGGGGAAAAAAAGCCATTAACAAATTTGATGATTGGCTAAGGAAAGCTCACGTCTAAAACTGTTAGGGTCATCTCAGCTATTCTTGTCAAGCTCCATATGGTTTCTATAGGAAACAATTATCACTTTATAAGAAAACGTGCATTTCTGTCCAGCTTGTTCAGTTTCTAATGGAGTTTGGACGTGTCTATTCATTCTGATATTTTGAAGTCACTCTCCTCATTTTTTAATGACTTTATAAACAGAGCTATGAACAGGGCTATTGTCTCTTGACTACAGAACAATGTCCAATTTACATCTGTATTAAATACTCCTTATGACTCCCTCCAGCAGTATAGAGGACCTTCGAGGAACAGTATGAAACTCAGCTAAGGCTTATTGACAATGCCAGAATGAAGTAAAGGGGTCTCATTAGAAAGGAAGAAGTTAGGCTCCCTAGCATTTAAAGAAAAAAAAAAAAGTGATCTACAAGCCATATGCACCGCTTCAATTTTCTTCATAGATGGCAAAGATCCATATGGTGACATTTCATCTATGAATTCTGTATTTGTTAGCAATATTAAGTAATAGTTTTCTAAGTCTTGTGTTCAGAATTGGCGCATACTGTTGTCCTCAAAAGCTATAGTGGGCTTGTGGAAGGGAAGTTACAAGAATCTAGAATTCCAAGGCTTAGACATTGGTAATTTGGTGACAGAATGCACGTAATTCAGACCACAGCATTTTTACAATTACGCTATGTAAGTCCATGTGGATAAGATACAGGTATGTCATACAAGATACAGGATAAAGGAAACCCCCTTTATCCAGCCTACAACATGGTTCCCTGCAGTCCTCAAGATCAATGGTAAAAGAAGCTTCCTACAGCCTCTCCATGGAGAAATCTGAGGGGGATCATAAATCAGGTCAATATGTTAAGGTTGTTAAAAGAATGAATAGAAGTATTAACTTATTTTAGATCCAGGATACTCTAAGTTGTGTAACTGGAAAACTTCCAGTGGCTGTAGACCGAGCTCTGCTCTGCTAGTTGCAGAACCCAGAAGCATCAAAAACTGTTCATGAGCAAGACCGTCCTCTGGTGTACACTTCCAGCCATGTTTTACATCACTGTTCCAGTGTACTGAGCCGTCTGGTTCCTAGGCATTACACAGAGTAATTGTTCCACGTGCTAAGAGATATTCTACATGTCACAGGCAGATCTAACTTGTCTTCTTACCTTAACGTTGAATAAACAGATGATTAGTTTATTGTGATGCTTTTTGTTGAATGTATTTACAGGAGAATATCACTTATTTTGTCACTAACTGGGAATGAATGTGAATCCAGCAAGTATTTTTTATGTGTTGTAAAATGACATTCTAGAGTGGCTACTGTTTTTCAGAAAACAGATAGAAGATGCATTAGTCTGGAAAGCAAGGGATTGATCTTGTGATCAAATTTAAGATATCAATACTCTATTTGATAAAATTATTTTTATTAGCTTTATCATGCATCTCATACAGTATAAAAATGCAATGGGGAAAATAAAAACAACGTTCATTCACCAGGTAATTTTTCACATGCATAGAAAAACTATAGTATAGAGTGCCACTACCCAGACTGAAAATCTGGTAGTCAGGCCATCTCTAGTGATCTCATGGTCCTGCTATGATTCATGAATATAGAAATCCATTAAAATGCTTTCATTAATCCCTGATGCTTTTACTGTATGCAAAAGGCATGCAGCTTAAATACCGAATTATACAATAGGCTTTAACCTTCTGCCATGACTCCCTCCTGAGTCTCATTGGCTTAGGAAGTGAAATGAATGATGAATTTGAACAACATCAATGAAAAATTTAGAGACAAGTTAGGGCAAAATGTTTTGCAAGACATGACTATCATGACTATCAAATTTGAGTGATTCAGTGATATTCTGAAGGCCACAGTTCATCCCCTTTTTCATGATTGGAAAAGAATTCAGCTTTACCTTGCTGCAAATAGGTTGTGCAGCTCCCATACAAACTGGTGCAGACAGGAGTTGAGGAACAAAAATATAAAGCAGTATGTTAGGGGAGGGCAACAGTTTATTTAATGAAAAACAAGCAATTTGTCTGTACTTCCCCCACAACAGTCATTGATGCTCAAGCAATGTTATGTGGTGGGTTTTGTTGTTGCTCTGAAGACAGTTATATTGTAAAAATTAGGTTCTATACCTTGTGTTTTCATTAAGCTAACAGTTAACAAAAACAGCAACAAAAAATTTTTAAAAACCCACATAAACAGTCACAAAAGGTACACACTAACTCATGAGCTCCACGTTCCCGCTGAAAAGCAGCAATCGCTGTCCTGTGTAGGTGCTTCCAGAGCCACTGGAACTGGTCCTACTCCCAGGAACCAAAAGAAATAATAAACTGTAACCTTTTAGAAATGAAACACTCCTGTCAACTTAAGGATATGGTTTTGCAGCTCCTGAATCTTTTTGGCTACTTCTTAAAAAGTGGCAGTAAACAGGTAAGCTCCAGAGCCAGCTCCAACAGCTAGCCAACTGCCACCATTTTCAGGCTGTTCGAAATGTTTAGTTACTTCTTGCTCTCTGCCACCTCAAAATTATTCAGTTTTCCCTGATGAAGTGCTTCATGAGCTTACCCAAAGGTCTCCAGAATACCCACACAAGCACCATTTCTGTCTCAAGCTGTTAGCTGAAATAAATACCTCTGCTTTGTATCCACTGCAATACGGAGGCACGGTAACTGGACTCGGTTAGCTACAGGGTTTTACAGGGAAGTATCTCCCTGCAGGTAACTACACCACAAAGCACTCCTTGCTTATCCGGTGAATATATTACATCAGATGCCCAGTCCCACCGTTTTGATCAAGTAATTTTACTTTTGTTACTGATGCCTAAAAACAACCCGTACACCCATCTTTAAAATTTGACCACAATAGCTTTAAATTAATCAGATCAAGTGAAAAGAAAGAGAAAAACAAGATGCCAGAACTAAGGAAGCAGTGTTTGCATCACAGGAGGTTTGCTTGCAAGCTTCTTTCAAACCTAAATCAGGACCCATAATTTTGTTCTCTCCAACACCACCAATTTTTTTTCCAAGCTCTACTGAACCTTTAAGCAGCACAGTCATGACAGTAAGTCCTGTAGTGTTCAGTGACAAACGTTTACCAGAGCAAAGACAACATACATTTCTAAATTTAAAAACCAAGCAAGAAAAACAATCCTTTCGTAATATAAAATCAAAACCGTCAGTCCTCCTTTTTTTCATTCTTACTTTTTAAGATAAATTTTAAATTACCTGCTATGCTAGAAATACATCAGGGGGATTCATTCTTCTCATTCAGATTTGAAAGATTAACTGTTCAATTATTAAACTGCATCAGCAGCCGATGACTTGCTGTGCAGTCTACTTTTAAAAGCACATGAAAAAGTAGTGTAACTAGAACACCTTAAATACGAACAATTTAGCAAAACTCTGCTATGCAAAAATCTGCAATTTGTGTTTGAGATCTGCTATATCAATTTACAGTTAATCCCAGGCTTGCTCTCTGGGGGACTCAGGTCACATTTTAATGGCCTTTAACAGCTGCACACACACGATCCAACCCTCCCCAAACCACCACACAACACAAACACACAAGTATTGTTTCCATCTATGGGGATGATCCAACTCCTTACTAAAAAGATTTGATGTCTGCTTTACATTTAAAATTACATACTAATTTACAAAAGGAAAGATATCACAACTTTGTCTTCACCAAAAATGAGTGGGGTGGGAGGGGGCTATTTCAAACTGTCATTGATTAATTTCTCTAGAGCCACCAGTGGGTCCCTTTGAAGTCCTGCTAAAATCCTTGTGCCCATATTCCAGACGATTTGTGCTTTGCAGAGCTCCAGGGTGAGGAAAAGAGAGGGAAGAACCAGAAGTCTCTCCAAAGCATCGCTCTCTGCTTACTGCTTAGTGCTACCCTTTGCAGACTGAGGGGGTAAGTTCCTCCAGGAACCACAGGCGGGTTAGTGAAACAAGAACCCTTCCTGCAGGTCACTGTCTCCTCTGAGGTTCTCCTAAATGTCTCACCCCACCTAAAAAATTCAGTGCTTTCTGTGAGACTCTCAGTATGAACCTTTTGGCATTTGTTTCCTCAAGAAATTCAGCATTTCTAAACCTACCAGAGCATACCTCTCTGTTTAAAGGAAGAACACCTCATTTTGCAAGAACTCACATTTTCAGCATCTATTCCTGAGCCAGAAAGTCTAGTACAGGTTGTCCTCAGTGAATGATATCTGATAATGTCTTTAGGATGTCTTTCAGAATCTCCTGAAAATTACACCCCATGAAGGGTTTGCTGCTGTATCTTGACCTACTAGCTGGAGGCTACAAGGACCTGACATAATATACTAATACCAAACACAAGTTACCTCATTTAAAAATTCCTTTAACTTAAATAAAGTACTACCTCAGAACTCACTCCATAGATCTGACTAAGCTAAGACACAAAGGGACATGAAATAAGTGTTAATAAAATTCTGTGACCCCTTGAGAATAAGATTTATTTTGGTGGTAATTTCTGCATAGTATAAGCCAAAGCAGGAGAGCCTTCATGCTCACCAGCAGACAGCTGAGATGACACGCAATGACTGATGAGTTTTGAAACAAGTATTGCAACACTAGCGGGCATCAGCAAAGCCTCAGCGCAGCAAGAGTTAAGAGCATGAGCGATACTTTACTGGTGGGAATAGTTTGGGAAACCAAAAGAGTAGGAATAGGATCCTTTACAATGACTTCAGTTTTTATTAACATATTTTTACAGGATATCCCAGTTAAGCCAGACAGCTTGTTTACAATAGGGGCTTGTCCAAGGACAGCTTAAAACTATTATACAGTACATACAGAAGGACAATACAGTCCCAGTACAAGCTACCAGCAGGCAGTAAATCATGTCAAAGCCTCATGTTACACCTGATTAACTGCTTGGCTCCAGTACTACAACCTATTCCAAGAATGCTTGCTTCAGTGTGGTTAAGAGTTGTCAGAGAATTTATGTCATCTGATGGCAAGTTACATAAAATAGTGCCCCAGTGTATCATTTAAGAAGAATTACTTGGCATGAGCTGCAAGAGTGTGAGCTTCACACCTGCAGTATCCTCTGGTGCTATGTATTCCTTAAAAAGGGACTTCATTTAGATGTCTCATTTACTAGGAGAAATCATATCACCTCTGTTCCAACAGGATCACCTAAACCTGGATTACAACTATTTGAATTACGCTTCATCAAACACATCCAGAATTTTATCGCTTATGAGTCAATCCATCCTCACCATGGCTGCTGTAATTAAACTATATCCCCCCCCCCCCCCCCCCAATTTTTCTTGATTCAGTGAAATGGCTTAAAAGTAGGTATCCTTGTAAAATCAAAGACCTTATGTTTTTCACTAAACATATGAGCCTGCAAGTGGACCAACCAGTACAGTCTTTACACCATCTGAACACAAAGGAAACCTTGTTTCTGTGAAGCTCAAAATCAGCCCAGAGAGACAAATTTCAAAAGTATCCTAAGGTCCATAGATTGCATGCCTGTCAAACACACAAGGCATTATGAAAACCAAGCAATAATCCCTATGAAGTCCGTGTTTATCCAGCTGTCAATCAGCGAGCCATATGGCATTAACTGAGATGTCATGCGTCTTGAACAAGAGTTAGAGTCCTGTAAGCGAAAGTGTTTAATTATAAAATCCATTAACTCTGACTCTGTAAGTGTAGCTTTTTCCAGAGCCACGCAGGAACTCAGAAGAAAGCTGGAGGTCAATTTTAGCAGAAACACCTTCTACACGCACACACAAATAAATCCAACATTTCTATAGGGTTCTTCACACTTGGCCAGCAGGAGGCTTGTTTATATTCTTTTATAAGATGAACTGATCAACACCATTTTTTTAAAGTACAGTCTCATAACTATTATCTCTTTCCTTAGGCAATGCAAGTGATACTTCCGCTTTACCCTTGATGTCATAAACTGGTGAGCTGGTTTGTACCTCAAGTCTCTGCAGGAAATGTGAACCCAATAAAGAGGACTATTTCTTGCATTTAGCATATTGCAACACACATGGTGGGCTGAGCACCTGAATTTTTCCTCTTGCTTATCGAGTGAGGCAATTTCTTATTTTAACAACTATATTGCAGATCATAGTAAAATATTTTCTTCTAAAATTGAACATGCGGTTTAATTAAAATACAAACAAGTCTTCTAAAAATAACAGCAGAACTGCAGGGCACACATCTCTGGACTGCAAACCTATTTATCTATTTTTCCTGCTCAATCATAACAGCATTTCCACAACTATCACAAGAGCAGCTATTAACAAATGGAAAGCCTGATATTCAATCACTTTTCTCTGGTAGAAGATGACAAAAAGTTCTTCTGGTTTTAGTATGAAGTAAGACCCAAACTAAATACTAAGGCCATGGTGAAACAGATAGGCAAAACACTTTAGAAAACCAGAGATGGAAATGCAGATCATCCAGTGACATTTAATGCAGAGAACACCTGATTGGTACCACTGTGGTGGCCTTTAGACACAAGCACCTGTGAAACTGAGAGGCAAGAAAGAAACCAGCACACGTTCCCTAGCAAGGTGTGATGTGAGACATGAGAGCCGAGCACCAGGGAGCAGCAACCTGGAATGGAAACACATACAACAGCATCTGGGGGGGTCTTTCAGGTAAGCAGTTAACACTTGGAGAAATGTTTGGGGATGGGTTAGCTGAGGCCAGCTTTTCAGACGACTTCTCTCTCTGAATCCTGAGTGGCACAGGACTTGCCCTTACAGACATCACAGCTTCAAGGGACAGTAGCTCTGGCAGGACCCTCTCTAATGCTGCCACATTTTTGGATTCAAAGCTCACAGCTGCTTAGCTAGGCAAGGAAGAATGGAGAGTGGGAGGGAAGCAGCTCAGCCGTCACTGAGCTCAGAAGCTGTGTTCAGCCTTGCTGACTCTTACAAGTGCTCACAGGGTTTAGCAAACTGCTCTCCAAGCCTTTGGGTGAAACGTGACAAAGAGCTGCACTGCAGTGACACAAGGCACCGGCCACGGCGTACCAGTTCAGACACAACGTACAAGATCTTTGTGGCTAGAAGTCATGCTGACTGCTCACATTGCAGAGGGGCAGCTAGATCCAGGAGGGTGCTCACCAGTTGCCATTGCCATTTAGTTGCCATTTGCAGAGCTCAGCATCTTGAGCAGCCTTGATCTTTGCAGAATTGAGCTGAACATTTTAATCAGCTCTGATTCGGAAAATACAAAATTCGTAAATTTGCTTTTGCCCAACTTGGTAATCTCCAGGTGGTTTTATTTAATGGCAAGAAAAATCAGAGGTTCAGTCTCAACTAAGGTTTCAGTGAGTTCAGCTCCTTAAAGTTCAAGGTGCAACTGAAAATCTGTGACTAAAGCTAGCTGTGTTCACTGCCTTGCCCAATTACCTGCAAAGACATAAGTGGAAGCAGTGGCATCTGCCTATACAGATTTGGTGACTAAGTGCATATATTACTTATGTGTGATTTTCTTTTCCCGGTCTTGCAAGTCTTCACCCAGAGCACCGAATACCAGAGCCATGATGTGTTAAACATCACCTTTCCTGTTGAGCTGTGTTCTACCATTCCATACTAGGTTTCCAAGAAGTTGCGTTGTTCTGATAATTCAGCCTGCTAGAGGCACTCATAAGGCAAAACTGAACGGAAACTGCTGTATTCCTTTCAAATGGATCCATGCAATTTTTAAATTGACTTTCAAAAATACACCAGATATACCCAGGGGAAATAAACTAACAACGTGGATTGCTGCCTGAAATCATTACACAGATAGCTCAAGGCATTTAGTGTTGTGATGAAAGGAAAGAAACAAGAGAAAGAGATTACCAAACTTCACAGAAATAATGTAGTTTAGTAAATCTGGCAATTCCCTTTCTGCAACAGGAAGTTTGACATCACCTAGTTTTATAAATACAGTACTGTACATGTTGGTTTTCACAATTTGGAAGTCCTTACTGGTAAGGTCAATATTATACAGGATACATGCCTATAGTAGAGGGCTAGCTCCTGTTCTCATTTAGCCATACCTGCAGATTTGTGACATTACCATTATTTCACTGCACAGCTTTGTAAGAAGTGGTGATTTTAGTGCAAAATTGACTACTGTCTCATAAAAAGGCATGTACATTCAGGCACAGTACTGAAAGATAATTAAAGTTCTGCTTTGCCAGTGTATCAAGCTCGATCAATTCTTGCCGAGAAACAATACAAAGGTAGGTAATGTACTTCAGGATGTCTCAAAGCCAGAGAGTTAAGAGCTGTACTAAATACATAGCAAGCCTCAAAATCCTGACAAGCTTTCTCATATTTAACTTCAACAGAATTTCAAGGGAACTCAGTCACCACTTGTAGGTGAGCATAGTTTGATGAAACTGAAAAATAAGCCTTTGGGGTTTTTTACTATTTCCTTTAAATTAAATATTCATATGATAGTAGTTACAATTAAACAATATAGTGGCAAGTTTTAGCATGTGCACCAAAATGGTATTTTGCTACCTTCAAATAACCAGCAGGATATCAGAGACATTAGTCCTGACTGTATTATTCTTCCACTGAAACTACACCTACAGTATTTCAGCATTACAACAATTTGCACTTGCATCATCTTTTCCCTTATAAAAAAAAAAAACAAACAAAACAAACAACACAACTTGACTAGTGTTTCTACAAGCAACTCTTGCTCAATTAAAATGATATATCCAAACAGATTTATGCTACACCCTGTTTTGTCATGAAAGTACCTAATTCCAGGTGATGAGTGTATGTGGGTGTCTGCTCATGCCTCTGAACTCCTGTTACTCATGCTTATGTTCCAAAGATTCTTTCCATATAGTCAAGGTCAATGGGAAGGAAGCAGGAAAAACCAAACTTAAAATTTCACAGAAGAGATTAAGGAAGTTATGTACAAGGAAAGAGTTTGTTTCAATATTATTCTTAGCACAATCCAAATCCTTATTTCTTGTATGTTTTGATTTTTTTAAGGTTTTAAATCTTGGAATCCATGAAAAACAGAATCACAGGGTAGAAACTACAGTGTGAACACTCAAGCAACAATGAATAATCTAGAAAGTTTTCCCCAAGTTAAATTAATAAGATGCCTATAAACATTCCTGCTACTAAACCTCCCAAATTACACCTAATAGTCACTTCTGGGTATGATCTCACCAGTATTTCCTTGGTTTGTTATATATCACATCTCTACATGTGGATTTCAACAGAAACACTGGTTGTTTGGGTTCCATGTGTCAGGGGACCCTCATACATAGTTGCACAGACTCCCCCTGCCCCCTTCCCCCCCACTCCCTCCCCCTCCCCCCCACCCCCAAACAAAAGAAAGTAACTGGGGAAACAAAAAACAAAATGAAGAGGAACGAAAGTTGACAGATGATTGAGGTGATCTTTAAAGTGACCCATACTGTACTTGAATTCCCTTATTTATAATGATGCTTTTAATAACATCATCTACTTGAAAAAGCTTAGATATGCAGTTCTAATTATACCAGAGGCCCCCATTAACAAAAATAACAGCTGTGCCATCACAATAGCATTCTCGTACAAGAACTTTAGGAGCAGGACAACACACTTGCCAGATGAATATAGATATTTGCATTTTACAGATGGGGAAACAGAGGCACTGAAAGCCAAACATGTGACCCTAAGGGACTTTGCCTCAAAGTTTCAGTTGAAGAGGCAGCTGTGCAATGTGACTGCTGCTTTGAACACTGATCATTACTCTGCTGTCACCTTTTATTCTCCCTTCTACATTTCTAGTGCTCGTTCAACTGCATATCCATTTACCTTTAAATAATAAGCACTTTGGGTGAGAGATGCATATAATGTTTAGCAAAATTGATCCAGGGCCTCTAAGCACCATCACTACACACACAAGGAGAGTAGTAACAGTTCTAAGCCTGGCTCTAGGCTGGATGTAAAGGAATGACAGCAAGAGAGAATTTTTATTGTAATAAAGCTCATTACATATCAATCTGATACTTCTGTTTTGCATAAATGATTCACAACCTCACCACTCTGAAGCATCTGTGTGGTCATCATCACACATTTTTTCCTCCAGGTCAAACAACATCTATTAGAGAGTAAGATATAGACACTAAAAAGGAAGAAACAAAAAAAGGAACCATAATTAGAAAAAAAATCTTTGAGGGCAATACCAAGATAGTAAAGGAGATACTAGAACAAATGAAACATTTTATTACAGTGAAGAACAACTTGCTGCTGTGATCTGGCAGATGCTGTGACATATATAAACCTGAACACTTATGGAAGACCAAATGGGCTTCTACAATTTGAATCTGAACTGCTCCTGGTCTGCCTGAAATGCCTTTTCCAACAAGCACTCTCTTTAGCCTATTTTCCATATTCAGAAAGAATATTTACAACTCATGGAAGAAAATACTGATCTCACATTTTAATGGATAACAGCTCCTTGGATAGTCTGAATCTCAGTGTGAGACATGGCTTGCTTTCCAATATACTGGAATTGAACACACCTCATAACACACATTACTTTGGCTTAGTTTTAAGAAGTTCTCCATGCTCCACCCAGCTGGCAGACTGTGAAGCCAAGCCAATGTTTAGGCCAGTAAAGTGTCCTGGTTTCGGCCAGGATAGCACTAATTCTTTCTTCTTAGTAGCTAGAACAGCGCTGTGTTTTCGATTTAGTATGGGATTTGCTATGAGAAGACTGTTGATAACATACTGATGTTTCCAGTTGTTGCAAAGAAATCAAGGACTTTTCAACTTCCCGTGTCCTGCTAGTGCACAGGTACACAAGCTGGGAGGGAGCACAGCCAGAGCAATGGACCCAAACTGTCCAATGGAATATTGCTTATCTTACAACATCATGCTCAGTATATAGATGAAGGTTGGCTGGGAAGCTCACTCCCACTTCTGGCCTTGCAGTTTTGGGATTTTCTCTCCTCTGGGATTGCTAGCCAGGAACAGGCTGGGCATCAGTCGGTGGGTAGTGAACAATCACATTGTACATTTCCTGTTTGTATATTCCATTATTACTATTATTATAATCATTATTATTTTAATTTTATTTCATTTCAATTATTAAACTGTTTTTTTTTAAACAATCTACTAGTCTCCTTTACATTTACCCCTCCATGTCTCTCCTCCATCCCCTGGGCAGGAGAAGGTGAGCAAGTGGCTGCGTGGTGTTTGGCTGCCAGCCGGGTTTAGACCACAACATAAAGGCAGCTATGGGACCAAGGTCTCATTTGCAAACAAGCTATATCGAGCGGGTCCAGAGGAGGCCATGAAGATGCTCAGGGGGCTGGAGCACCTCCCCTGTGAGGACAGGCTGAGAGAGTTGGGGGTGTTCAGCCCAGAGAAGAGAAGGCTCCGGGGAGACCTTATAGCGGCCTCCCAGTGCTGAAAGGGGCTACAGGAAAGGTGGGGAGGGACCCTGCATCAGGGGTGTAGGGATAGGATGAGGGGTAATGGTTTTAAACTGACAGAGGGTAGATTTAGATTAGATCTAAGGAAGAAATTCTTCCCTGTGAGGGTGGTGAGGCCCTAGCACAGGTTTCCCAGAGCAGCTGTGGCTGCCCCCTCCCTGGCAGTGTTCCAGGCCAGGTTGGACGGGGCTGTGAGCAACCTGGGCTAGTGGAAGGTGTCCCTGCCCGTGGCTGAGGGGTGGGAACTACGTGGTCTTTACAGTCCCTTCCAACTCAAACCATTCTAAGATTCTATGATTCTATATCCTTACCAGTTACTTCTGTAAGATGAGCTAGAGCCTCATTTTATGTACTGTCTTTCTCAACAGGATTTTCTGAATGGCAGCACAGTTCCTTCACTCCAAATTTTGGTAATTTCATCAAGATATCTCTTTATAGCTGCCTTCTTGCTAATTCCTTGCTACTTAGCACAACATTAGCTTTTGGTAAAGAAAGGTACATGGGAAACACAGTCTTTACCTTGATGAACTCAGGCAATATAACCACATTGCTTGCAAACAAATGCATTCATGCACTTCAGCTGTGGCCACCTCCGAGTCACCACAGAACTCCCACATCAGCACACAACCTCCTGTCATTTGAGAACCTCATTAAGTCTATCAACACTTGTATCTCTTCAGACTGATGAAACAGGAAAAGTTTCGAGACGCGGTAGGCTTTGCTGTCCCCTAGCTATAATTTGCTGAATTTGGGAAATCCCTTCATAGTTGTTTCCCCTCTTAATGCTAACAGACATGGCACAAAGACCATAGATTACTGCATTTATTCAGAATTAGGATCCTCCATTTGAGAAAAAAAATATGCAGACCACAAAGCAATGTAAAGATACTTGTTCTCAGCAGAACTGCAAAACAAGGAATCTTCAAATAAGCAAAACCAGCCTGATTATTCAAAAATCCCACTTTAATTACTGTGTGGTTTGCTCAGGCTTTTTTTGAAGATGCCTAACATATGGTATGATTTACACAACACTGGTAGTGAGCTCAGGACAGAAGATTCAAATCTAGCTGCAGAAGTATGCAAAATTTAACACCATGCATCAAGATCGTTCTTCCCATCAGCTGAGTATGACCATTTAAGTTTGCATATATAACTAATTGCTGTTGCTAAATATTCTTTTAATACTAAGAAATGTGTTTCTATATTTTCATATGTACGGCTTGTAGTCATAGCTGATGACATAGGAGCTGCCAAGGGGCAGAGATCACTTGCTTCCTCAGACAAGGGCAGTCCTCTCCTTCCAGATGTTCACTTACACTCCTGGCTCCAACAGTCTCAAGAAAAAAAAGAAGTTTGTGTACAAGAGAATGGCACTTCACAAGATGTTGTCTTCAAACTATAGAGCATAGAGTCTCTGGCTGCACCTCCCTCTCTCAAGTGTTTGTGAAGGTCCCTTTTGAGGTGCCCCCTGGGCTCAGCCCCCCACGGCTGTGCCAGTCATCAAGCCACTGCAGAGCTGCCTCTCTCAGCAAAGGGGAGGCATGACAAGCAGTTGGGCAAAACCCCTCAGCTGTCTGTTTTCTTTCTAGGGCTTCAAGGAAACAAGTTATAAACTGAGCCATATACTACAAAATACTACAGCCTTCAATAATACCACACCTTTGGCATCGCTCAGGGCCCTGCACCTCCCAGTGCTGCAACCACTCTGTGCATTCAAGTACAGCATTATTTTATTTCCTTCCCAGTAAAAGCACTTTAAAAAACAACAACATATGGCTTGTAAAACAAAGTGGAAAAAAAAATACCACAAGAGATATTAGCATCAGTTTAACCGAGAATCTCTTGCTCAGTTCTCAGGAGTTCAGAGAACTCAGTGGTTTTTTGACAAAAGATAATGTTAGTGGTGTAGGTTATCTGCACTGCTGTAGCTATTGGATCAACACTTCTCAATCTCTGGGTCACAAGTAGGTCATAAACCTTCATGCAGCAGTTTGCAAAACAACTATCCACAAAGTAAGATTTTTTTTTTTTTAAAGATATGCATACATTCCTAGGTATGGAAAGAACTAAACAAAATCAGCACTGGAAAAATGATAATAATTCAAAAGCTTTGCCTTATTTTTCATTGAAAATGATAACTACTGTGGCAGCACTCTACAGTGCATTTGTGATTAATTTTTTTCCCCCAAAGAGAAGTTAGGCAATTCTCAGATTTTTTTCCAGTAAGTTTAGGAGGACACATGAATAAAAAAAACTTGAAAAACACTGGTCTAGATGGCCTCATCATCAGGGCTCCCTGTCTGAAAAAATCTAAGAGTCGCAGATTCTCACCAGGCAGATGCTGGAGATCTTGAACTAGAGGGAGAGAAGAGGAAAATTGAGATCACAGATTTCCACTCATGTTTAGTTTAGGATCAATGATACAAAGTGTACAGAGGAACCCTTTATTCTGTATTCAGAGTATTGAGAAATGTGAGAAATACACATTAAATATTAGAAATTATAAATGAGTCAGCAGAGATAGGATGAGGAGTACTTTTCCACAGCTGAAGCTTTGCCACTTCATCCAGACCAGGAATGAAAGCATCATTATGGTCAACCACAAAGGCCATCAGCTCTTGCTGGAAAGAGCCCTAGGCTTTGATTCCCGCTGCATGTATGCCAGACATAACTTCTTCATATGAAGTGCAAAGTCCTTGGACTCTGATGCCGGACTGCCTGAATGACTAGGCCACGGTGAATCAGCAAGCTCTCTCCTTAAATCTCAAATATGTTTCTTCAGGAGAAATAGGAGAACACCCATTCCCACCCTCATGACCAGAGCAGCTTCAGGGACAGCACAAGACGTGAGCTTGAATGACCACAGACTGGCAAAAGAATTGAGCTTTCGTTTTACCTATGTCCTTTTGTGGCCACAAGCTGCTTTCTTCCTTACTGGCATTCCACCTCATGTTAGCCAGCTTTGGAAATCTCTTTTTTCTCTTCGTGAGGACAAGGGAACACCATGAGTTTTGTTGACACTGTTAGAACAACTTCCAGTGCTAAACTGTGTTTATGTCATTCTGCACCCACAGACACTCCAATTGTCTCCCAGTGAAAACGAGCTTGGTTTTGTTTCTGGTATTGAACCGATCATACTAAAAATTGATTCATACTGAAAACTTCAAAACATATTATAAAAATCCACTTTGAAAATTCAGAAACAATGATTTTCAAAAGAAATACAGGGTCATTATACTCATCCATACTGCTCCTCCCTCCTCGCTGCCATGGGAATTGCAGTGAGTGAGGGACATGCCACTTCGCAGCTAACCTTCCCATCACAAGAGTCCTTACCTACAGCATGCTGAGGGGCTGAGATCCAGGAAAAGGCAGGTTTACAAAGGAAAAATAAAATCTCATCTGACTGGGACTTGTTATAGGAGGCTGGAGAGGAATAGAAGGGTCCAAGCAAATACCATTTTCATACATCGTAGAAGGAAGACAATCAGTCCGTGACAGGCATGGGATTGCCGTCCTCCTTGTGATACTCAACAATACAAGTATGGTCAACTGTACAAATGCCTCAAGATTTGTTGATACCTTATTGCCTAGCCAAGGAAGAATCTGGCATTATTTCTGAAGATGTGTGCTTTGTTACGCAAATAATATAAAAAGAAAGGGAGTTCCAGAGAGCAACATAAATCAAGAGGTTCTTTTGGTACCATCAGAGTTAAAACCTGTAACTTTAATAGAGAATATTTCAAGTATTATCTAGCAGACATAATCAGACTTTGGTTTAATTGCTCCCTTTGTGAAAAGACTTTATTAAATTAATTAGCCAAGTTATCTTCTCAGAGCACGATCCGTTACTAGTTCTAAAATTATTGATCTTTTCAATTGGAAGTCATTGTTCAGCATCAAACTGGGTTTTGCAATTAGCATGAACTAGCAAGCTTAATAAAACTCAAGGACTCCTCTAAGGACCTAAGAGACTGCAAAATGAAAATATTCCTAAGTATGCTCAGAAATTACCATTATGCCTAGTCATCTTGGTCCCAGGCAAGGAAGGCAGTAAGAACTTAAGTAACTATTGACGGCACAAATCCCAAGTGAGCTTACTATGAAAAAAATTCTCTTTTGTCTTGTCCAGCTGACATTGACTTACATACTAATCAAGTTGCATCACCAGGGGTCTCCATTTTGCCCTCCAAGCTGTACCTCGCAGGAACATATATACAAAACCACAGCATTCCCCAAATCACACTGACTCTGTGTTATTTTCTCACACTCTACTTTGGAAACCACTAATCACAAAGTCTTCAGCTTCTGCACAAACAAAAAGTGATCATTACCAATTGACAGAGAAGGTGGTGTATAAAATAAGAAAAAAGCTTCCTAAGCACCCACAGATTACACTGAGTGGAAAAGCCTATTAAAATAGCACTACCAGCATTCCTAACAATCCACACAACTACAAACAAAAAAAAGGAAACCTGACTCTAAATTAATACAGGAAAAGTAAAACTTACACTTGCACAATATCATTTAGGAAGTGGAAGAGTTAAAGCAATGAAAATTGCTGAAAAAATAGTTACCAGTTACCAGAGGAGGGCACAGCAGATTTACAGTGATATTCCACATATGCAATTTTTCATTAGCAAAAGGAAGTTAAATTTACACTACAAGGTAATTAACACAGGGCCCCCCAGAGTTCTCCCTCTCCTTGCTCTTCTAAACTATTTTCTTTGCCCTCACTTCTTTCCATGCTTCCTCCATTTCTCCACACGTGCCCTTTCCATAAACAATGACAGATTGGCATTCAGGTGGAATTGAGGCCTTTCAGGTAATTTTTTCCTACCTTAATTTTAGTAGTGTGTAAGTTTGCATGGTGACAGTAGGACCCCAAGTGGTATTGGCCTTAACTTCTACAAGAGAGATGCACAGGCTTCTTTCTCCTTAGAGGAGTACCTCCCTCCCAGAAAAAACTCACCAGAACATCCAAACCTTTCCTCTTGACAGCCAATGCCTCCGAGTTTTCCCAGGATACACATTAAAACACCCAGTGTAAAACTGCAAATACGACATCAAGAGGTGAAACAATAAATAAGGCATGCATCAAAGCAACATACCTGTTGTTCAAAGATAACAATAAAAGAACTCCTGATGTCCCAACTTGACAGAATAACTTCTCACTTTGATCTTGCTATGAATTGGTGCAGAAGATCCTCTCCCCAGCGGTAGGGATGGGCATGGACCCTCCATTAGGGCCGAAGAGGTCTTGGCACAGGCACAAGCTCCAGCAAAAAGCCTTAGGAGGTAAGTCCTCTACCTACAGGGCACTCGTTCTGACCTGCTCCTGCATTGCTGAGTGGGCATTCTACCTGCACCTGCGCAAAAAGCAAAACTGGAGACTGCAGTATCAAAAGGCTATGCTGCCATGAAAACAGTATAGCACTGAGCCCAACTCAGTGGGAGAAAACTTCATTTTCTACAATTCCTGATTTCTCATTATTCTCTATGTGGCAAGTTAGGGGTTTTTTTTCTAGCCGATATCAGCTTGAATTTGGGTGAGCTATGTATCTTTATTTCACAGGGATTTATACATCTGCACATATGGTTCATTCATTACTGGAAGGGGGAAAACAGTAAGATTTTTCGGCAGTTGAGAACAACCAAACAGCCAAAAAATCCTGTCTTTTGTAAGCATAACAATCAGCCTTTTAGCTATACACAAACACAGAGCTAAGAGTTGTTTCCACTATTCATAAACAGCTTGTTACAGCATGTAACTTCAGGACAACATTGCTGTTCCTGCCTTTTTCTCCAAATAGAGGACAGTAAGGGATGTGACCTGCACACTCAACTGTTGATTTATGCTGTGCTGACTAGGAGGAACTACACTGTCAGCAAGACAATTTCTCATGATTACAGTGTTTACTGGTCTCCCTGAGACCAGAAGTCCATGTTCTGAATGTAAGAAGAAAATCTGTGAACAGTTCAGATACAAGACATAACGTATGTATAGCATGTACAAGCTAAATGCCTCCTTTATGTAAAAGACAGATGACACATACTCTAATTAAAGGTTAGTCAAGGAGTATGATGACTAGAGGCCAAACATAAGAGATGATAATCTTGATTACAGGTTGGTCAGACAGATCAAAGTAATAAATTGGCTCAGCGTTCCTAGAAACAACATTGTGAACTTTTGATGAGAAGATTACCATGGCCTGAATTCCTTCTCCATCACTTGAAACTTTTTCTTCCCTTTAAATAACCCACACAATTTAGACACTTGCTTCTTATTCTCCTCCTTCGACCGGTGCTGAAACACTGAAGTGGAATGAAATGTTACACAGTGAAGATTAACCTTGACCTGCCAAACTCAACAATAGCTTGAACCTTTCCTGGCCTGTGCTTATCCATCCTCTCCAGGGTTGCAACCTGCACCTTCACCATACTGCTGTGACTCACTGCAGCTGAAGAAACTCCTTCCCCTCCATGGGCTGCCCTAGGCTCTTTATTTTGTTGTCCTCAACTTCACAAGCATCATTTCAGCCTGTCCTGCCTTGCCTGTGTGCCTTACTGAACTCCTCCACTGACTGTAAGCCACAACTCCTTGCCCCTGAGCTTCTCTTTTCAGCCCACACAGCTGCCTCTCTCACACTCTCCCCATGTGTTAGCTCCACCGTAATCACTGCACGCCTCAAGCCATCTCCTCCAGGATCCCATCCGCGTAGCTCTCCTCCAGAGCTTCCTTGAACTGACCCAGACCATCTTTTCTCATCTCAGTCCTGCTCCACAGCAGTTTCCCTCACATCTCCAACCGTCATCACATCCTTCACGGTGTGCTAACACATCCCACTGACACTTCTTACACAAGCATAGAGCTGATCCATCCCTCAGCCTCAGAAGGGAACCCCTTAACCCTCACCACCCTGACAGCATGCTCTGCTGCTCCACATCCTCCTGCCTCCCACCTATGCTCCTCAAACAGCTCCCCCACTCAGGAAGCCTTATTTTCCCATGCACACCTCAGGCCTCTTCATGCTCAGCCATATACTTCAAACCCTTTGACCATCCAACTCTAACGTCCTAGGACCACAAGCCTCTCTATTCCCCTCCTCCAGACAAAGTGCCCCTCCTTTCCACGGTTTCCAGTGAGCTTCTGTAAAGTCCCAGGGTTTCCCCCTGACCCACTGTAAGGTCATAAGCTACTCCACTCATTTTCCTGCACGCCTTGCTGTGAGGATCACCCCTGTTCTCCCACCTCCACAGCCATGGCTCATATCCAGCATCCAGCTGCCCTGCATCCCAACAACTGACCAGCCTCCATTGCTGTACCTGCCAGAAAGAGAGGGGGGAGGGGGAGGGAGAGGGGAATAGGAACCATCTTCCCAGAAACTGATCTCTAGACCTTAGATAAAGAATGGCCTCTGATTACCCTAGGTTTTGGGAATGACACCTAACTGAACTTTTTTCTCATGACCTCTTGAAGCAAGCATGATATTTGCATCAGATAACAGGAAGCACGGTATTGTCTTACTAGCAACCACTCCACCATATAGCTTCTGTTCTAGGTTAAGCAGACAAACAGCAAGCAAAACAGGGATTGGAAACTTGTTACTGTCTTATTTTATTGGGATGGTATAAACTACCTGTCTTTACGGATAGCAGTTATGTAAGGATGCTCAGAGAATGAGTACTTAATCTAAAAACAATCAAAAAAAAGTTACCAGTTTTTATTTAAAGGCTAAAGAGAAAAGTACAGTGCAATAGTTCCCCCTACTGACGGCACAAAATCAAATTATTAATCAGTGTTGTTTCCTGGGTGGTCCTCAAATTACTAATTTAGTGTCCCGATGTGGTACCTACACAAGCTTACCGGTACACAGTAAACCATGAAAAAATCTGCTGCCTTAGAAAATGATGAAAATTTGCCAAATGGTAAAAAACAAAATTTGACAAAACTCCAGTTGATCCCTAAGATTCTTTATCACGTATACAAAACGATGGTACACAGTCCTATGGAAAGATTATAAAGTGCATGTGAGTGTATGCATTCTAAATGAAATACCAGGATATCCATCAGCAAAACCAGAAATGTAAGTGAAGTACAGCTGTATAGCTTCCTCTACTTGCTGAAATCTTAAGGAAAGATAGCAGGTCTGAGCAAAGACTTGCCAAACTCTGGCTGTATTTGGGAACTGACCTCCTCGGACAGAGAGCAAATCTGACATTCAGTCTGGTCCCCAGTTCCCAACAAAAGTCGGTGAAAATATTGTCATTCTGCTGTAGTGTCAGCTCTTTTGAGCCAGCGGCAGCTGAGTTAAATCAGAACCAAGAACAGGCACTTTCAGAAGTCAAAATGCAATTTCGGACTAGATGTGCGTCTGGTCATGAACAGCAACAGAAGCATTCCTTCAGCCTTATACACCTAGCTTTTGTTTCTGGGTTGTAAAGTTAACGTGATTTTGCACTGTGCTCATTTAGAAAAAAAAAAAAGGGGTTGAAGAAAATCCTCTAGTATGTTACAACCTCATCTCACTTGAAAAGGGTAATGAACAAATACGCAATGATACAACATAAAAGAATAACAGAAATAAATAGTCTGCTGAAATATGTACCAAACCACACAATTCTATAAATCAGGATTTTGCAAACTTCTGTTATGATCCTGGCTCTCTGTATACAAATACACCTGAAAGATTGCTAAATGGTATTAAAGAGAATGCCAAATCTCCTTTCCAGCATTTGTACAGTGAATATGTCTACCCAGCCACTACTCAGACATGGGTCAGCTGCTGACACCTGTATATGATCTTTTAAAAGTTGCCTGTGTATCAAAGCTTCTCACCTCACTTTCAATTCCCCGTCTGCTCTCTCTGGAAAATATAATTACACATCAATAGGGACATGCACCTTCCTCTTAACTGCATCTCCAGCACCTCGCTTTTCCACTTGAACACGGTTTCATGTTCCTCCCAGTGCACAGAGAGTGTAATACCCATCAGATGGCTCCCTGGTGGGTTCTGTGAGCATCCCCTCTTACTCCAGGTTTGCACAGCCTGGCGCAGAAAAACCTTTCTCATGATGGGGGTTTCTGGTAAGACAAAACATGACAAATAAAACTACAGTCAGTCAAAAGGACCCTCTTTACGGTAGATTGCAACTGCTTCGCATTGCACCACTCAAGCTCTGTGCTGAGGTCAGATGGATTTGAAACGGTCATAATTTAGCATTTTCCACTCACTTTGGTTTTAGCAGCATTGCACCTGCTATTATAGAAATCCTCTCTCCAGTAATATACTTCTTTAGGGAAAAAATACTTGGAGCATGTCTCTGTTGCCATAACCCTTGCTGTAAGAATATTACTTACAGATAGGCAGTTGGATCGCTAACTCTTTAGGGTGAGGACCAAATCTTTTCTCTTGGAGTGAAGCTCCGGCACCCCAGGCAATACGTGAAGCGAGGGATGCTGTAGGCAGCGGGCCTGCACCGCCGGGCTCCTCGCAGGACGCGCTTTGCCCTTCGCCTGCTGGGCTGTAGCAGGGAGCGCGGGGAGGCGCCTCTCGGCTCCCCCCGGCACGGCGGGCCCAGGGCCCCTGCCCAGCCCACCCCCCCGGAAAGATTTTAATGCTCATTTATCGTCAGGAGACTTAAAAACCTCCCTCCTCCTCTGAACTGTCCTCGCTAATCGCCACGACTTCTGTTTCTCCGGTCCCGTTTCACACCACCGGAGTGCCCCGGGACGGCGGGGCGGGGGGTGCATTGCTGTGGGGGTTTGAGGCGCCCGGGCCCGGCTGACGCACAGGAAGGCCGCTGCCGGCAGGCCGGGGGCGGGCAACGCATAAAGCCGAGCCGCCGCCACCGCCGGCAGGAGGGAGGGAGCCGCCGCCGGCAGCAGGGCTCGGCCGGGACCCGCTGGCGCAGGCAAGTGGGGCGCCCGGGGGGGTGGGGGGAAGCCGTGCCCGTGCCTCGGCGGGCGGGAGCGGGCCGGGCGCGGGGGAAGGCTGGCGAGCATCCCCGGACCGCTCGGCCGGCATCCCCGGACCGCTCGGCCGGCATCCCCGGACCGCTCGGCCGGCGCTGAACCGGCAGGGAGACAAAAGCAGCAGCGTTTAAGCGAGCACTGACGGGGGAGGTCGAGCAGCTGCGCTGCCGACGGTGCAATACTCGCCTTGGACCTTCCTGTGCATCGCCTGCTTCTGCCAGCTGCCCTCGGGGCCGCCCGGGATAAACTGCAACTCTCCCAGCTTTTTAGCTTTCCGTGCGACTCCTTTTGCGCAAAGCGAAGATATGTGCCAAAAATCCCATTTACACGCTGTACCCGCGTGCCTTGCAAGCATTTATGCATCCCTGCACGACACGTAGGAGGCCTGAGGGGGTTGCAGCCTGGACTAAATCTTCTTTTTCTCTCTTTAGATAATACTATTAAGTTTTCTTACTAATCTTTTTGGGATAGCATAATCACCAGAATCACCAGAAATTGCAATTAAAAGGCCCATTGAAAGTGAACAGGCTTACAAATTTATTATTTTATTTTTTTTTTCTGGGTATGAGTTATTAATGCATCGTGACTTGGTTCTTGGATGTATCTCAAGAAATAAGGTCTGTGATTCTGTGTGACTGTTGGTATGGAAACAAAGACAGTGAAACACTCCTGTGCATTACTCCTTCCCCACAACATAAAGAAACGAAGTAATTGTTTAGGCAATACTTTTTCATCTCTGAATGAAAGTAATAAAGAGGAGGGAAATGTCACTGGGCACATTTCCACTGACGTTATGTAGTGTCTTTCATACCACACACAGAATCATCCCACCCAGCTTTTGTTAAGGAGAAACTAAAACCTGTCACTTTTACTTTTGCATGAGTAAGTACTCAGGGCTATGTTACACCTTGACATACTTAATCCTTTTTTTTTTTTTTTTTTTTTTATTTTTCCCCTCTGACTTAAGAAAATGCAAAATGAAAGACCACAGGATCAAAGACATGATGCATTCTCTACTTCAAACTGCTGACATTCTGAAACTATGATTCAGAATTAGAAACAGAAAAGCTGCTTATAAAAAAATCTACATTCTATAAAAATGTCAATTTTTATGAAATCTCGTCTTTGTTCAGGAAAAATTTCTATCAAAAATGTTCAAACGTGTAGTATGTTGACCTACTGCAGTGCAGTCTTTAGCCCATCACTAGATTTTGTGTAGTTTGTTAACATGAACAAATGTCCTGACGAAAGGGAAGACAACCTCTAGTATGGGATCAGGGTGTGGGCTGAACCCACCAGAGGACTGAGATCCCAGGGCGCAGGCCCTAGAGCACCCCTCTCCTCTGCTCATCCACCACCACCTGTTCTCAACCCTCTACAGCCTGGCATAGCCTACCCTGGGGCAATGTTTTATCTTTAGTCTTTTCTGCACTGAAAAAGTCACAATGAAAATGGTGGTTTCACCAGTGGGATTAATGACGATGTGGTGCAACCCCAGAGTGCCAGTACCAGAAAGGTAATGTTCTCCTAAGGGGAGAGAGAGTCGCTCAGGCTGAGGAGTCTAAGTAGAGAGCCTGCTCACCCTAAACAATCTCTTTAGTCCATGGAAAAGGGCAGGTATTAATTCAGCCCACCTAAAACCTGGAACAACCAAGCTTCTAACTCCAGTATGTCAGTAAACATCCAAAACTTGGGATAGGTTTTTCTTCAGTAAGAATTTCAGAGCCTGTCATTGGGTGACACTACTTTTGCTTCTCTTACAGTTTTCCTATGACTTTGTGCTTCTCCACTTTTTTTTTTTTCTTTCTGTAACATCAAATCTCAGAATTCTATGGTAATTAAAAATGGAAAAGATGTACTAGATAAACAATTTAGAATATAAAACAAACAGAAGATGTGGGGCTCTGGGAACAGCACAATAACATACAATCATTATGGCTTTAGGAAAAATTTGAGTGGTATGAATTCACTAAAAAGAGAGTTGTTTTTCTACTACTCTTTCATAAAAATAGTTTTACGTGGATTTGAAAAGTACAATCCTAAGCTATATCTCTTGATGAGAGATGCTGTGTAAATTTCCCTGCTTTATAAGCATCATACAGTATCCTAAAACATTTCCATTAAAGGAAGGAAATTGGCAGAGGTACTCATTCAAGTGCAAGAGCTAGAACCGCTTTTAATGGTCTTGCTCACTTTTCTCCATCTTCCTTTTAGCTGACTAATTTTAGTCAAGTACTGTCTCGTTTGAAAGAATAAAACAGGAACATTAAAGTATATAAGAACTACAATGAAAGTATGCACTTTGGATTATTAATTTATATTCACCTTTCAATGGCCAAACATGTTTAATATTTCTTTTGCAGTATGTCCCAATGGAGTCAAGTTCAACAACTGGAAATAAAGTTTTTGGAGCAGGTAGACCAGTTCTATGATGATAACTTCCCCATGGAAATCCGGCACCTACTAGCACAATGGATAGAAAGCCAAGATTGGTAGGATTAAATTTACTCCCTCTCATATGATTTCAGTCATGAACAATTCTTTCATTATCTGGCAGATTTTAGGGTGCTCCTTTGTGAACTGTGGAGGCACTCACACTGCAAAAATAGTATTCCACTACTTACAAATTTAGCCCATTGAACTGCCAAAATTTAAATTTAAAGAAATGTCTGGAGGTGAGGTTTCATTTGAACTTAAACAAAATCCCATAAAAATGGTCTAACAAATTAATGGTGTTAAATATTTTTCATAGAAAAAAAAATAATGCAAATTGGTTTTCATTGGATACATTATACATTTACCTCTTGCAGCATAAAATTTTTCACTTGTCCCATACTGCACTTAAAGCTGTCTGGATATATAATTTTGGGGAACAAGCCAGCTATTTGCAGGAACTGTTCTTTAGAAGGTGAATTTATGCACAAATTTGGATTGAGTTCACTGGATAGTTATCGTAAGAAAATTCAGAAATAAATGCCAAAAAAAAAAAGTTTATATTAGTCATACCAGGAAGAGACGTCTCCATTTTTCAAGATAAATCTGCAAGACTATTGGAGGACTATGGTAAAACAAACAAAAAAATCTGCTAAGGAATAGAATCTTTCCTTTACAGCTCAGTGGTTTATGGGGCTGTAGCAACATGGGAAACATTAAAATCTCCTTTTCACCAGACTTAGCAGGGCAGATGTGGGGGAGCAAAGAGAGAGAATATCCCAAGGACAAGGATGCCATGCAGTCCAAAGTCTATCTTCCTGCATTTTGCTTGCTAATGTTATTGTCCTTCATGTACCAAGCTGTTGCATAAACAGCAGAGCCAGTAAAGCCTGTTTTTGTGTGTGTTTGCATCCTTTGTCCCCTACATACCCTTCACCAGTAGCTTCAGAGTCTTCCTGTATCCCCAAATAGTTTGGCCAGTCGAAGGCTCATCTGGTGCCTGGGGTGAAGATACGTATCTGCTGACTGGCCATCTGGCTGTTACCTCCTGGAGCAAGTTATTACTGCCATTTTCCTCAGTGGAGGCACTAATTTAGATTCCTCCCCTCTACCAACTTGCCAGTTTTCTGTGAAATTTGTAAGAACATACTATCTTTTGGACTTTGAGCCCCCTGTCTGCAACTGGGCAGCAAATTCAGAAATTTTATCTGTGTGACTGACAGAGAGGGACAGTATGCATAAACTCCATTTCCTCTGAGAAGTAGGCTAAAATTATTTAAATATTCACTGCACCAGAGACTAGAAAACCCTGGTTGTCTCCCCTCAGGCTGCCTCCATAGCCTGTGCTAACATCCTCACCCTGTCTTTGTAGCAGCATATCTATGTAAAAATAAATAAAGGGATCATAAAAACAGTTACTCACAAACCTCTAACTATATGCAAGTCACCATATATTTAAAGCCCTTTTTTGCTCCCTAGATTTCTGAATGGATTATAATTTTCTGTGCAGACAGATTTGTCACTTTTTACGACATTTTAAACATGCGTGGTTCTCATTCATTGATTCTTTAGGGAGGCTGCATCTAACAATGAAGCGATGGCAACGATCCTTTTACAGAATTTGCTAATACAAGTGGATGAACAGCTGGACCGGGTTTCACAGGAGAAGAATCTTCTCTTGATACACAACCTGAAAAGAATCAGGAAGTTGCTACAGGTGGGTGGTTACTTCAGATGACAAATTGGATACTATTATTGGTTCCTAAATTAGTGCCTAGCCTGTTGAACGCAGCTTGTTCCTGCGCACAGCTCAGAGCTGTCCTGGTTGCTGTAGACTCCAAGCAGCTATGGGAGGACCAAGCCTTCAACAAGATAATTCAGAATAATAATTCCACTGACAGTTACTCTGCGGAACAGCAATTCACATTTTAATACACGCTGCTCAGATACAAGTGACATGACTTCTTAGTTCTGTGTGTATCTGTGTTGCACTGAGCTCTTAAAAATAAGACTGTATAGTGCTTATAGAGATTCATGTTTATTACAACTGTAATTACCACCTTTCAGACACATACAGGTATTTAACTGTGGAATAAAAATGCATAATTGGGGCTTAACGCAGCACCCTGAAAAAGGAACCCCTGTAAATCATTAACATGCTTGCTATTTTATGCTTAGCTTGGATTATTTGTTATGAATGGCTTAAAGGATTTTCCGTTAGGCTTCTGCAAAATGATATTTATTTTGATTGGCTGAATGTTTCTCTAATAATTGTTTATCTAAGGCAAGGATTCTCAGAGTTCCACTTCATTAGTCACCTACTTCCTGACATCTATCTGTCTTCTGCATAAAACAGATATACATCTGAGTTTATATGAAAGTTTGGGGGTTTTTCCTCTTCTTTGATGGTGTTTTCCATGAGTAAATGACAAATATATTGCTTGCAAAGCATGTTCTTTTTTCAACATATATATATGTATACACACGCTGGTCTGGAAAATCTTAGCGTGACCTAGCCAATTATTTTGTTCTCTTTACGGCTGTGTGTCTTTCTATGCTTTATCCCTAATGGTGGCCTCTTAAAAAGGTGACAGTATTTCCATCACTACTACTTTTTCTTCCGGTGTTATGCAAGAAGTCTCATGTAACTTGGTGGTGCTTTTTGTTTCTTTTCTGGTTTGCGTAGCAGCACTATCCATAATTTCGGTATTGCTCAAACACCAAATTTACTTAACTGCTTATGGAGTTAACAACAGAAGAGTTAATCCTGTTATTTTTGTCGTAGTCTTGGCAGACTTTGCCACAGTAGGGCTGAGACAGAGCCATATCCCCTTCCTAAAGGAATTCTCCCACAGTAACATACACATGGAAAGAGCACTTCAGGGCACTGAAACAAGCAGTTGCATTGGTGTATTCTTGGCTTAAAAGATCGTTCATTTTTTATTATACCATCACAATGTGCATGGAGAAGGACTGGTACAGGCTCTACAAAATTAAAGTCTCCCACTGTTCCTTCTCTTCAGACCATTTCTTTTATTCTAAAATTTTTACCAAAACTTGAAGTGGCAGCTCTGCATGCTCTATGAAATTTGGCATACTGAGACAAGTAATCGGGCCTTGGGCACACACGCATGACTTTACATAACAGCCAGTGTGAAAACAGCCAGAATGAAAATAATTTTCTTTAAATCCTGGTGTGTTTGGAAATTATGTTATGATGTGCTTCCTGAAGAGCACAAAGCAAAGGAGGCTTATTCCAGAAAAGACAGAGAAGGACAGTTTAAAGTGAGTTCTGATTAAGTGGTTTTTCAGGTAGCAAGGATCTGAGTCACAATTCCAGAACAAGCCAAAATGCTCAGGCATCCCCATGACATCTGTACAGCTGGGTTATGGTCACCATATAGTAGTTACAGCAACAGCAGAGCCAGCACCAGAGCTGGTCTTTTCCTTCTCTAGATAAAGCCACAGTAAAGGTCCACGTGGAGTAGCCTAAATCATCATTTCACTTGATTGCTGGCTCTGAAAAGAAACGCCACATTGCAACATGCACCAACTTGTTTTCTCTATCACCCTGTAGCACTGTAAGGCCCTGATGTAGCAAGCTTCCTCAAGCAGCAAGGTCTCTCTGCTCCCTTGGGGTGCAGAAACCTGCAGTCTAAACCATTATGAACTTCTTGAGAGGACGTGTGTGATGCTGGAATTATAGCACTTCTTAAAAAGGATCTCAGTCTTGAGCTTTGCAGTAAAATGTTTCCAGCTGAGGCAAAAAATAAAACAACTCTCTCTGTCACTAATAATGCTGGCCTTTGATAACCTGTATTTAGATAAAAAGCTACTAATTTGGTTTCAAAATACACATACGAACCAACAGACACTTTCACTATTAGAGCTCGTCCTGATTTCTTATGACCTATCACCCATAGTCTATTCTGATTTCTAAAATAATTTCTATTATAATATTATAATTTCTAGAGGCTGGAGTAGGACCAGACTCTTGCAGTGGGGTTTTGGTTGTTGTTGTTATTATTATTATTATTATGGATAAGGCAAATAAACTATATCTTAAGAAATCTGTGACAGGTATTTTGGATTTTTGTGTAAAATATTATGTTACAACTTCTAATTTTTACAACCTAGATAAATGCATTTTCAGCCAAAGTATGAGCTGCATGTTCTATGGAGCTGCACAAGCAGTGTCCTGAGCTTCAGCTGTTAAAATTGTTTATTTATTGATTAGGTAAGTACATGAGGAAAAAAATGCTGTAGTAATCAGCTGACATCCTATCCTTGTTATTAACTGTCAAGTATTATTAATGGACTATGAACTACATGACACAGCATGGATAGCATTCTGCTGTAACATCCTTAAATTTGAGTACACAAATCATGTAATTGTGGGTCTAATTTTTTTAAGGCATCACTGATGGTATTTTATTGCTGAATATATGAGAAGTTTGGAACTGGGCATTTGGATCCCCACCCACAGCTGGATGCACTTGCAGATACCAAACTCTTGCAATTTGAGCTGGTTTGTGACCAGTTGTGACTCAGTTCCCTGAGACAGCACCAGAAAAGGGTGACTGATGTACACAGTACAGTGCCATGGTCCCTTTTGTCCCAACATACCACCTAGAGAAAGGGAGATGGGAAGGGTACACTGTAAAACGAGCAAGATTTTTCACTGACTTTGATGGAGGAAAGACAGAGTTCCTAAATAGGAGAGGAAGCTGCATTTGTAAATATCTTTTAACTTCTGGTGACTCTGCGAACAGCTCTGGTTTGATTTTCTCTAAAGATTAGTTACCCTGAGCCCACCTTTATCTCTGCTTTGCTCTCTAGCGTGAGCACTTCTTTGAAATTTTACAGTTCGCTCCTCTTCCTTCCCTCTATACCACACACACACACACAGAGCTGTTCAGTATGTGATCTGAGTGCAGCATTGTTCATTATTTTGAGCCAAATTATGTTGCAATATTAAGTAATATTTCAAACTAGATAATGCTGGAAACCACCATTTATCACAAAGTATTTGGGGTAGTATGTTGAGCTGTGGTATAGGTTCCCAAGTACTATGACAACAGCAATAGCAAAATAATTAAAACTAGAGAACACACAGGAACCATTCAGGAGCAATCTGTAGTTCTTGACAAAAGTCAAAATGAGGGATTAATGTTTGATTAGAAATACAACTAGATCGTTACTGAAGAGCAGCTTTAGAAGAGGAATCAATGCACACTTCACAAAGGGCTTGTGCAGCTGTCTGCTAGACAGCAAAGGAGACTCGTTAGGATCAAGATTCCTGGTGCTGTCACTGAATCTAGAGGGGATTATGCCTATGAGTTACCAGCACCACAACCAAGCACACCCCATCTGAAAGATCTCCCTGACATTCATTTTTGTTATAAAATGGAGAAAACATTCTATTCTGAGCTGCACCTGAAACATCTTTATGTAAACATCTTAGTTGCTCCATGAAGATAACATGGCAGTAGTGGAAAAAGTGACAACTTGATGCCTATACTTGCAATACAAAGCTGTGGGCAATCTTAGGCACTGTGAAGGGCAAAGAGCAGAAGTTCTAGCAGGAAGATGGGTCTGCCTGGCACCCTTGCTTTTAGGCCACAGGAGCCATCCCTATTCTCTCACCGTTAGAGAAATAACTATGAATGTGGCATTTCTGCTCAGACTGCTGACATTTCCAAAATGGTCTTGAGGCAAAAAGAAACATTGACCAGGAAGCATGCAATTTGACAAAGTTATAAGCACTTGAAAATAGTGCTGAGAAACTTAGCTAAGCAGCTGAGGTTACTGCTAGCTCTCAGTAATTTGCTTTTCTATATATTTCTTGTTTTCATTGAAACACCGCTTCTTGACATTAAGCTGGTATAAATGCATGTATTATATTAAAAGCAGGGTCAGCATTTTAGGTTAAAATCCTTCATATTTGCTTCTTACATTATTATTACTTCTCTAGTCAGTAAATTGGATTCATTTTTATAGCAGAACAGCCTTTTGTTGCTGTGCTTTTCAGTGGGAGTACAGTCACTTGCTAAGGTTAAATTCTCTGTCCAATCTTCCTACAGAACTACTGCTCCCGCCAGCTGCAGCTCTGGAAAAAGATGAGGAGAGAAAATGTTTGGAGGCAGTGGGAGAGAGAGAGGGGAAACTATGTCTATGGTTCGTTTTCCTGCTTAAAACCTAGATGGAGAAAAGCAAAGCAGATTAGTCACAAGGAGATGGTTTGCACTGTTGCCAAGACAACAAAACATAAAGGGCAGATGTTAAGCTCAGAACTGCCTAGCACTTCTAGGAATCAAATTGCAGATGCGACAGTCTACATGACTTTAGCCCGTGAACAATTACATCTCAGTTTTCAGAGTAATGTTTTTAAATGACATTGTACCTGTCCCTGATGTAAGCTCCTGTGCAATACATGAGTAGATTTAGTACACAAAGATGAGTGGTGAAATACAGAGACGCTCATGTAAGACAGGCATTGTGCATGTTCCTGACTCACATGCCAAAACTTTTGGCTAGGGGAGAGCAGCTGGGCTGCAGCGCAGCAGGGGAGCCAAGGCAGGGGAGGCTCAGAGTAGGTTGGGGATTAGAGATGGCCACCGTACCCCAGTGTCCCACTGCTCCCTTTAGGAATGGTGCTGGTGGGTGACTGCCCATCGGTCTCCAAGTAATCCAGTGATGCTCATCTCAGGGATGTTCTTCCCCCCACGCTCCAATTTGGAGCACTCAGCAGGTACCTGCTAGACAAGATGTAGCTCTGTGGGATGCAGCCTGGCCCATGTGTGGGCTCAGGCGAGCTCCCAGGAACTGAAGAGCCACTGGCTGTGCTGCGCAGCTACATCTGGAAAAAGCAGAAATTCCCAGAATCATCTTACTCATAATTGAAGCTCTCATTTATGCTCTAGTCTCAAGATAACTTTGAAAGCAATCCCTTCTCATTAATGACAACAAGCATCTGTGTCACATCATTGTTTACGGTATTCAGGGGAAAATCTGATTACATAAATCTTCCTTTATAAAAGTGAAATAACAGATTTCAGGAATAAGAAGAAGAACTGCTCTGCTCATTTACCATTGAAGCCTGAGTTAATGAGTATACTGTGTGCTCTGGGGAACAATTTGCTATAAATTATGTATATTCATGATACTCATTTAATACTCACAGCAGATTCTCAGGTATTGGTGAACTTCACCCACTCTCCAGCCCTGCCAGAGCCTAAGATGATGGGAGCGAGAGCAATGGGGATTCTGCCTGAAGAGCAGGTCTGTGTGCACACCATTAACACCTTGAGCTGTGCTTACAAAGGGAGAGGTCAGGCAGAATCTCCAGATTTGCTGATTCACACCAACCAGTTATATCAAAACAAGCTTTTGGAAGCACTGTAGTTATACTATGGAGTTGGGAAATAATATTTTAGTTACATTTCTTTCTCCTACACAGTCCTGTCTTTTTATGGAAAGATCTGGAATAGCATCTGAAAGTATCTTCTGTCATCTTAATCAACATATATTATTATAGCACTTCTTTCCATATAAAACTCACCCTGTTTCTAAGTAGTACAAACAAATAGCATCTTACTTTACACAATGGTACTTAAAACAGTAACACACTAGTGCATTCCTGATTCTGTTTCAGGTTCACAGTTATATTGCCCAGCTTCTTTCTATCTGTAATGAGAACCGAACATCTTTGTGCTTCTTCAGATAGAGCTAAAATGAACATATAAAGGTTTTTTAGTTCAGGCAACCGTTTACACAAGTCACTGTACCAGAAAGGTACACGCACGAGGGATCCTAAGACTATTTATTTCACTACATCAAAGAAAATGGACAAAATAGCATTAGATCTGAAATAGGACATTCCAGTTGGTACTTAACCAACACTTCTAATAAGCACTGTGCTGAGAAACAGTTGAAGAATGGAAACATAGCCATTGATGTTTAAGTTGCAGTTTCCTGTTAAAGCTTACAACAGGGTGAGAATGGAACAAAATAGAGAAAGTTTCTGATACACCACAGAAGATCAATTCAAAATGTTACTTACATGTATTTAGAACACATGTAACCTGGCAGATCAATGAAGCAACAAATCATAGTAGGAAATGTGTTTCAAACCAGTATGTCCTACTGTCTAATACAATTGAGATTGATTTTTCACATTACCATCTTGGCCCCAGTGAGTTTTCCTGTTCAACCATTAAAGCTGTTTACAAAAAATTTTGGTGCACAAAGGGGAAACCCCACACAGAAGTCTGTATGCTAAAGCAGCTAGCTGGCTGCTGTTAGTGATCGCAGGCTGGCGACTGCACATCAGCTAACAAAAATTTTTAAAAATGATTGATATGAGACGAAAAAGGTTACTTACTAGAAGTAAAATAGGTCTGAGTTCCTAGTTATTATTTAAAGAACACAACTCTCTTTTTGTAGAACAAATGAGTTAACTTACAAACACAAGTAAAAATACGAGAAAAAAAATCCTAACAATCTATTGAGGGCTTTGTTCATTCTGGAGTATTAAGGGCCCAGCTGCAGTCAAACATCTACCTGAGAGACTAGTTAATAATACTCAGGTCTTCATGTCCAGAAGATGGGGGAGAATGAGTCCTCTCCTCTGCTGTTTTACTCTTTTTCATAGGGAACACTGTACTTCTATTTATTCTATTTATTATTTATCACTTAAATAAGAAGCATTGCTACATTATTCATCCCCCCAGCAGCACAGCTCTACTGTCTGATCAGGAGATCTACAGACATATATTTTCTGTGGCTGTGTCTCACCCTACCTGCTTTGAAATCTGCTGTTTCTATAAGCAGTTCCTTGTCTGGTTTAGTGTCTGCTGGGAGAGACTCAGCAGTGGAATTTGGGGGCAAACTGGGGGATGGAAAAATAGATCTCTGTCTTCACAGTTCATTCACCGTGCATTAGCAGCTTTGCCTATTTCAGTTTGGTTGTACGTGCCCTAAAAAATAGAAGTATGATCTTTTGGAATTTATGCATTATATGATACAAGCAGAACTACAACACTACAGACTGATGTATTAGGACTTCCCACACATCATAGTAGTTGTCTAAAAAGGTGAGGTTGCCTTTAAGTTCTCTCGTGTTTTGAGAGGGGGAAGGGGAAATCTAAAAATAAAAGTCTAACAAGAGCACTCTAAATAGATAGTGTCACAGGTACTTCCTCTTAAAGACCTAGATAAAAGAGAGCCATCTTTCTAGTAGAAAAGTATTTTTTAGTAAGAATACCACCTGTTTAAATACAGGCTTTCAAAAGACTCCAAAGCATTTTACCTACATCACGATAACACAAGGACCACCTCTTTCTTTGTATTCTGGTACTGTCTTCATTAGACTTTCTGCCTGGATGCATAAACAAAGGTAGAAAATAACTCAAGGCAAAATGTTGGTTGTCATATTTGAAGGTGAAAGCGGGAAATCAGTGTGTATTGTTATGTCTTCCCACACACACATTTCTTTGAGATACACAACTATACACCAAAGTGGTTTTTTTTCTTTCAAAAATAAAATTATAGAAAAAAGCTTTTTTTCTGCCTGTTTTTTAGTTACATGAAAGATAAGATATCTGCTTATCTAGAAAGAAGTTGAGTATCAGACTTAGTAAAATAAGCATATCACAAATGAGCAACAGGGAAGTAAATGTATTCTTGCTTGACTTTGTAATCCTGTTTCCTGTCTTTCTGTATCCCACCTCCCTTCCATCAGCTTCTTTAAATATTCATTCAACTTCAACAAATACATCAATAGTCATACTAGTTAAGGTTATATGCTCCAAGTAAAGCTCTTACTGTATACAATTAAAAGGCCCAAGCAGGGTTTTTCTGGCAGAAACAAGAAAAAATACAGCTGATATTTTTGATAGTTTAAAATAAAATAAGAAAGAAAAAAGAGAAAAGCAGGGAAAACAACCAAATTCTGAAGTGTTTTTTTCAGAATTAGAAAGCACTAAAACCTACTCAAGTCCTTTTTAGGTCACCTCGAAAAGCAGGAGATAAGCAGGTAAACCCCTGACTGACTTTCTAAAGTTGCACAGCATATCCTTCTACGTTACAAGTAGAGACCAACAGTCTGTAATATGTAATAGTCTAATCACTGAAAACTGTCAGGATACTCAAATAGCACATATTTAGTATTCATTTATAGATGTGCACAGTATATAGAGACCTTTGTCACACGAAGAGAAAGCTGGCAAATATTACTGTGGTTGGGGGCAATCCACTTTGTGATGGAGCTGCTCACAGGAAAATAAGCTAAATTTTGGAAAATTTAAAAAATTGGAAGAAAAAAAGAGTAAGAGAATGAATCTCTGGTCTAGATTTCATCATCTCAGGAAAAGCAGTAAATTTCAGATACTAAAACTGGCAGTTGTTTGGTGTTCTTTTTTAAAAAACATGTATTTTAAAGTGTCATAATATGTATTTTAAAGTTTCCCCATGATCTTACAACTTACAAAATCAAATCCTGTGTTTCCCCAGCCACTGTTTCATGTATCTTTACACACCCCAAACAGTTCAAGCTGTTTTAAAATTTGGCTAAAGGGTCTAAACTCTGCACACTGTAACGTATAAATTCCTTTTGTAGAAATGCCTCTTTGTTATTCTTCATAATATAGTAAGATGCTATCACAACAGATGTCGCTGAAATAGAGAGAGTGCATGCTAGGAAGTGGTAGGAAGGTTTTCTCCTGAGGAAATGTCATCAGCATTCAGAGAAAATTTTCACCTGTTCAGAATGAAAGTTTAATTTCCCCTGTTTGCTTAAATTTAGGATCATGCTGGTAGTTATTGAGAAGAAACCAGTCCAAGTAAGATCATTTGTTGTAAATCATGATATGGAAGACCTCATAAAAACAGAGAGGAGAGGAGAGGAGAGGAGAGGAGAGGAGAGGAGAGGAGAGGAGAGGAGAGGAGAGGAGAGGAGAGGAGAGGAGAGGAGAGGAGAGGAGAGGAGAGGAGAGGAGAGGAGAGGAGAGGAGAGGAGAGGAGAGGAGAGGAGAGGAGAGGAGAGGAGAGGAGAGGAGAGGAGAGGAGAGGAGAGGAGAGGAGAGGAGAGGAGAGGAAAATTTCTATCAACAGAATTGTTGTAATATTGGCAGATAAGACAAGTTTTACATTTGAAACTTCAGATGAAAAGTGAATCCTCAATTTCTCTGTTTCTATTTATTAAAAAACATATCTAAAGTTAATAATATAATTTTGCATAACTACAGAATTCACACCCTTCCTCCTTTCCTGGCTGCCAATGCTTATGTCACACTAAGTTAGGAATACCCCCTCTCAAGCATTTTTTTGGCTAAATTTCCTTTATTTTCCAACTTATACTACTCCTTCAATGATAGGAAATAATTTTCAATTAGTCATTCAGAAGCCAGGATCATCTTGAACAAATTCCACCCTCAACCAAAGACTAAATGGAAGTGCAGAATAGCAAGAGTTGGCAGTAGATGGACAATAAGGAAATACAGAGTGGTGCGTTCTGAAGTGTAATTACCTCTGAGAGGTATAAAACATGGGAAGAAAAAAAATTAGTGTTAACTGTTTTGATGGAGTCAAACACATTGGTTATTGTGACTTTTAGTAAAGATTTTTATTTAGTAAGTTACAATTACTGAGATATTTAATGTTACAAGGTATTTATTGTCAATTTATTATTGTTGAGTTGCAATCCTTCTGTTAGATTACTGCAGAAGAGGCAACCGATACAGCATATATCATACAGATATAGCCATCCTAGGAGAGAGAGCTCAAGGCCGACAGAAGGGGCTGCCTGCTCAGGCTGTGGTGCACAGCTCAGCTCCGTGCCGGCTGTCCAGCGTTCAGAGCATCTGCCTATCAGAAAGGCAAGGCCTGTTCCCATCTTTTGATCTCAAGTGTTTGTACTGCACATCCACCATTATTCCAGGTTTCATCTGAGGGCCTGCCGCTCCAGGAGGGCAGGTGGCAGTTCTGCGACCTGCTTGGTGTCTGCTCAAACTGGAGCAAGTTGAAAAAGCACCACCAGACAGGTGCAAGTATGGGAATCACTACAGACACAGCTTATTACTATAGCTTTATGAGTTAGAGAAGAAAGGGGGCGGGGCGGAAAGTGCATTTCCACTTCATCTCTTGATTCAGATGGTTTTCTCTTAAGGAAACAAAGAAAAAAAGAGAGTAAGTTTTTTTAAGTTTTGCATATGAATAGTATCTAGAAATGCTAGGAAAGTCCCTAATACCTGGCATTTTTTGTGGGGGATTTTAAAACATCCCACTGTCAGAAGATTTTTTTTGAAGTGCCTCTTCTACATAAATGCATTTTCTAGCTCCAAGAGAGGACTTTTATTTTTTCTTGATTCTGTTAAATAGCTTCTGTTTGACTCCTTTTTGTCACAGGGCAAACCAAAGGCAACCATCAACCCTCAGATTGCTTGAACTCTGTTGGGCAGTGGTAAGCCAGGACTAAACACTCCTCAAGCTTTCTAGCTTCAGATAGCCTGCAGATACCAATATGTGGCATGGCCCTCATGTACTAGCCATCAGTGTGGAAGATGGGACCCTGTTTTACCAGCAAAACAGTAACAGCAACAGGCAGAAATTAACAGATGTTAACTGAGGAATTAATATGCACATCAGTGGATTTACACCAGTCAGATTTCTCACCACAGTTTTCATCCCAAGCCTTATTAAAAACAGGACTTTTTTTTCCTCTTATCAAGGTGCAGATAGATAAGACAGGCTTAGCAATACAGCTGGCTGCAGCTGGAATAAGGCAGGCCTGTTCTCCCCTCTCCTAGCCAACCTCTCCTGAGTGCACATGTGCTAGTCCTTAAATAATAAACTCATCCTTTGCTGAGCAGTTTCAGTTCACTGAGGAGCAGAAAACACATTCAGCAAAAAAGCGTGAGTGGTTTTCATCCCAGTTAGCAATCTGGATTGGCTCACTATGGAGTTAGACAGGCACTGGACTGGCACAAGGCAAGAGCTGGCACCACACAGCCAAGAGCACAACCATTTTTTGCAGCCATTAATTTGCTCCAGCTCTTGCTGTTGGACCCTACTTTTACCTTACTTCCACATGAAGCTCCACTTCTGCAGGAAGATCATAGCCATTTCCCATGTTACTGTATTCCCTTCCCAAAATTACATGTTAACACTATGCAGAGACAGCTTGGCAATATGCTCAATAAAGGGAACTTTAGATATATTCCCACATCTGAATTTCAGTTGTGCTGAAGGAAGCATGCAGCAAGAACATAGTTACTACCCTTATAGCCAAGAATCTGGCAGGGAGAAGTGAGTAATAGCAGATCTTTGGCATTGTCATCTGACATGGAAATCAGCAGTGTATCCTTAATGTTAAATCCTCCCTCACTGACCAGCAAGGAGCAGGCAGGGAGGGAGTGCTTAGTGTTTCATCTGAGATGTAGTGTATATCCTTGGGTAGTATTACTCACCACTTCTCTTTTCCAGAGAAACTCCCAAAATCACAGCACCACCCTGAACTGCTTTTAAAGAGATCAAAGGAGGCACAGCCCTGGGACTACTTTGGGTATGCACTGGTTGCACTGTGGGGCATGTACTTTATTTGTCCTGAGAAGACTTCAGAAGCTCTAGAAATGTTAGAAAGCTTGGTTTCCTTGCAAACAATACCATGGCAGTCAAAGCTTCTCTAGAAAAGAACATTCTGTACATCAGTTATTTAGTTTTAAGAGCCCTATGTCCTTCACCTTAGTCTCTATCTGGAACCACAGTGTAACCAACAGCATGGTATTTAATATTAAGCATCTCTAACCAAGTCTCTATGATTAAAATTACCATTTTAATATAACATTTCTTTACCTTGTAATTGAAGTCAAAACATACTATGAAAAAGTCTTTCAGATTACTTAGATTTCATGCAGAAGCACACAGGAAATGATTCAGTTTTGTCTGTCTAGGAAAAAGTGTTAAAAATCTATGTCCACTGTCATAGTAGTAGTTGGCATATAGAAGCAGTGTGTTCACATTTCTATCAGATGTCTTCACACCCTTGTTTCTAATACAACAAATGGTATGGGATAACAGAGGAAAATACATCATCAATTTAAGTTTGTATAAAACTCATTGTGCCACAGTCAGAGAAAGCAAGAATAAACTAAGTTCTAGAGGCAGGAAAACATGATGAAAATAAAAACTAATCAGAAAGAGGGGAAAATAGATCAAGTCCAGAACTGGAAACCGTACAGAAAAAGAAATTAACTGGATTAATTCTAATGAATGGCTGAAAACTGTATGAGAACTGAATAAAGGACATGTGAATGAATGATACATGAATACTAAATAAAGAGCATGAAGGATATTGAGAAATACTGAATGAATACATCACCATGAAAGAAGCTGTTTGAGAGTCCTCAATCATTCCAATTTGATAAATACAGCACAAACCAATATTAGTCAAATTGTGCTCAGTCCTCAGTCACGCATCAGCAGTTCTGCACCTTATAAATGGTGGTATGAAAATATATTATTTGGTTCTTTGGCTTGGGACAAGAGTTGCTTCTTCCTTCATCTTAGGCACATTATTTGTTGAAGGAGAAAAATTGTTCATAGACATTAAAATTTAAGTCTTCTGCTTTATGCTGAGAAAACTTTTCTGCCTGCATCATTTCCGTATTAATATGCTTACAATTTTTTGTTGGCAGAAGCACCGCATGCTAACAGCAACATCCTATTGAAAATGGAAGACATGATAAAATCGTGCACAGAATAGGCTGACAGGAGAGCCCTTTCAAAACAGCTGTGTTAGCAGTGGAGTGATTTGATCTTCAAATGATGTACATCTCGGAGTTCTATCTTTATAATCTCTGTAGAATATTGTTAAGAATATTTTATGACAGTGGCACTCGCTGATGCTGCACTGCAAGGCTGAACCAGCACTAACAAAGGTTGAGAACAGTAGGAGAGTGTTTTCCATGCGCACCAAGCTGTAGCTCATAGGCACTGAAGCACACTGTTTGTGATTTACAGAGGGACACCCTGAATTCTGAATTTTTAAAAGCTGTATTTACTTGTGCTTGCAGGGCAAATATCATGGTAATCCCATGCATATAGCAGTGATCATCTCAAACTGTTTAAGAGAAGAAAGAAGAATATTGGCTGCAGCTAGCATGCCTGTACAGGTAATGAATTAGTTTCATTAATAAGGTCCATGTTAATCTGCTCACATGCTTTTAGGACCAAATGCTGTCCTCTCATTCCACTAGAGTAATTTGTGTGCACTAGGGCTTGCCAAATGGTGCCCTTTAAACTCATGTCTGTGCTTCATTAGTGGCTCTACTGCTGCAAACGTTGCTACAAGTGACTTCTCTGTCACAGCTAATCTTCAAAGACTTTAATCTGGGAAAGGCTTTAAAGAGATTATTCTTTGCGAAATAGATGTGTATATTCTAAATTATGCAGTGCGTTAATTCATATTAATTATGCAATGCAAAAGACGTTCCATTTGACATGTTGCAAAGGCATTGATAGTTTCTATGTTGTTTGAAGAAAGAAACTTTAAAATTACGTATAAAACCTATTTTTGGAAAATTGTTACATGGTTAAAACCCAGGTAGAATTTTTAAGTCTAATTTGTTCTTTTTAATCACCTGTGGACATAATACATATTCTTATATGAGCACTGTGACATGGGTCTTTTTCAGAAATCTAATAATGTTTCAGTTTCTTTAACTTACTAGATGTTTAATGTTTGCAGCATACCCACGCCCTTTCACCTTTTGGATTTCAAAGTTAAAGCAGTATGTTTTTCAAATCTGTGGAACTAAACAGAGTTGTCTGTTTATACCAGTCTCCAGCTGGTTGAAGACCAGCTTCTGAATTCCCTGCCTCTGCTAGAACTTGCAGTACTTCTACTTATGATTACTCATCCACCCATGATCTGGTCAATGTGTTCTAGGGGCCACTGGAAAAGTCTCTGCAAAACTCCGTGGTTTCAGAACGACAAAGAAACGTAGAGCACAAAGTGTCAGCCATCAAGAACAGTGCTCAGGTATTTTTTTTTGCCCTGTTTGCTGTTTACACAGCCACAATTTTCATACATGCATACCTGAAATATCTTTAAAGCTGGGTAGCACAAATACTTCTGCTAACAAGCTGTGCTAACCATTTTTCTGAGGACCTCAGCCCATACTAACTACTCAGGACCTGGATCCTCTGGGTTCAGTGTGAGAGCTTTTTTAAAACTATCACGCTCATCCCTGTACAAGTTGTAGGCAGATCACTGGATACAGTAAGAACATACCTACTGTCTTCTAAAAATATGTGAGGTTCAGTAAATGTATTTCTGCAACTTCACCTCTTAGTTGGGGTCAGCAGTAGCTAGCCTTCATGGCCTCCAAGTCACGTCCCAAGATCTTTGTAAAGCTGAAGGCTACGTGACATATTTACATGTTTTGGAGACAAGAGGGGAGGAGAACACTAGGAGTTGATGGTAACAATTCTCCGGGAGTTTCCCATACCATCGCAGGGCAGAGCTGGGCTGAGCCAACCTGTAGCTATGTCCCATAGAGACCTTGAAAGCTCAGTCAGAGAATACCTGCCTGCTCAGTTCAAAGCAGGCTAAAGTTTCAAATTACCCACAGCCTTTTCGCTATCCCAGCCCCACTTTCAGCTTTGCAGCAGTGTCAAGTGCAGAAGTTATATTTGAAATACCTGTCCATATGCCATTCAACAGCAACATTTCTGGTATACTGGAAAGAGGTCCTGGTAGCATTCTCTCATCAGTGTCTGCCTACATGGGGAAGAGGGTTAGAGAGATTAAATCTGTAAAAGGATAAAGCCAGCCTTAGAAGAACGTCGTACTAGATCTCTATCTATGTATAAAGAGTTGCAGAGCAAAAGCAGGCAGAGCTGCCACCCAGCAGCCTACCATGCTGCTCCTTCTGCCTGTGTGGGGAAGCGCAGCCATCCCTGAAAGACCAGTGAAAATGAGAACAATTTCTAGATACAAGGGGTTTTTTAGTAGGTAATTGAGTTGAACACAGAAATCAGCCAGCCCCTTGTGTATGTAATTTCATACCTTACACATGTAATCCAAAAGTTTAGTCTCCAAAATAAGGAAGAAGCCAAAATGGCTAATTCTGTGTGTCCTAATTTAGCAAACGAGTTTTTGTATTTTCACAGACACTTAATGTGCACATTCTGGGGAACTAAAAAGGATTGTTTTTGAGTTGTTGGCAGAATCAAGGCTTCCTATAAACAGCACAGAAACACCTTCAAAGTAAAACAGATGATTTCCTATGGTTTCATCTTCTTTCTTTGATGGGTCTTTTTTTGAATTACCATTATTTGGTTACTAGAAAACACCTTCTAAACTTTTTGCCGTGCACATGAAAACAAACGTTTGCAAAAAGCCAAAGCAGCAAAAACGTTTCATTTCTTTACCCAGATTCATAAGTAATTCTTTAAATAAAGTCTCTGAGCTTTTCTCCTGTCTCTGGCTCTACCCTTCTTGACTTTGCACCACTCATTCCAATTTCCATTGAAGTCAATGCAAAATTATCCATTTACCCACCTTTAAAGTTCCAAGAAGAGAGTTACATTATTGGCATAATAATTTCAATTTAGCTCAGGCTAAATGTAATCATTCCTACTTTCCACTAATGTCACTGAACTAGTAAATGAGAAGTGGTTAAGCTGTATCAGCTACTGTTGGACTGTGGGAGAGAGGATAATAGTTGTCTTTCTGAACAAGTAAAATAAATCTATAGTTATAAATGTGCATTTATAATTTAATTGTCTTTTTTAAAGTTTACAATGTAGTAAACCAGAGTTCCCAGAACTGCTTAGAGATTTTCAAATGGTAGGAAATAAAAATACGACATTATGCATTTGTCCATTACAAAACAAATTTCTTTTCTGTCACTGTGAATACTCAAATAATTTTACTTTCTTTTCTCTGGGAAAGATGACTGACCAAGATGTCAAATACTTGGAAGACTTGCAAGAGGAATTTGACTTCAGGTATAAAACAATACAAAGTTTAGGTAAGAGTTTTTATAATAATTTTTAGATTCTCATGATGAAACGGATGATTCCACAGCTAGACCCCAGTATCAGGGGGTTTTGTGCATTACACAGATAATATATGTAAACATAAAATGGATTTTTTATGTAAAGTTACAGTCTTGGAACATAATGACTTGTTTGGGGTTAAGGGTGAAGACGTTCTTGCTAAGCAAGTATAGTTATTTTCCATAGATGAGCTGCATAACAGCATGAAAAGTAGTCATTTTCTTAATTTAAAGAACTAGTTTTCAATTTTCTCACCTTTGCCATGGCCCCTCCCTGTCAAGATGTGGAAGAGCCTCTTATTTCCCAGAGTAGAGTTGTGCAAAACTGACTTTTTAGCCTCTAACTTGGCTTTCTGTTCTTTTTTGACCACAGTGGTGATAACCAGCTGGTAAGCACTTTGAATGCATGTTTGACCAGCCTGTGATGGTTGAGATCTGCACATGGCAACAGTCCTTTCATGATTTCTTTCACAAGAGAAACTGTGGCCCACTTGTGTCTGCTGAGATATCTTCATATTATCTCTGTTTGAACATACAAAGATACTGGGCTTGAAATGCCCGAGTTCTTAAACATGTCAATCCTATATGCTTAAATCTGGATAGGGGCAGGCAGTCGGAAGAGATCAAGTTGCCATGGTTTAATGAGCTGTTAGTCGTCAGGCCAATCATAATTATTGACCATGAAGATGATTGAAGCCCGCCCCACTTGCAAAATAAAACATGTTTACATAAATTACTTTCAGATCTTAAAATGTCACTGTGTCAACAAATGCTCTACACCAGCAGAGCCAGCTTATGGTACCTTACAATGTGTGTGAGTAATTGCTGTGGCTGAGCTGACAATCAGTTACTTGTCTGCCTCTATTGAAACATCTACTCTAACATAATAGGAGATGTCAATCTAGAGCTCAGCAGAGACACAGTTGGCACCAATTTCTTTTTTGAAGGTAGCATGAGAGATACAAGAAGAGCAAAAGGTGGGGGAAGATGAGGGTGGGGGAAGAGCTGCATATGAAAGAGCATGGGGCAAGCTTGGGAAAGCCTGAAACTAATCCGTGATCCAAAGAAGGAAAAAGTTACGGTGAGGGGGAAATATCCAGTGATTAGTACTCCTGGCTGCTGAAATCCCCACGACAATGAACACTTTATCTCTGTTTCAAATGCCTAACCTCCATTCTCTCAGCCAGACGTGTAATTCCCATCAGGTCCAAAGAGCTTTACTCTAACTGCTGACACCACTGACATATTTCAGTAGTGTACAGATCACTGATCCAAGCCAGATGTACACAATACACGAGTACGCACATGAATAAGAAATGTATAGATTTCTAGGTATCATCCATATGTTTTCTACCTTTTCCTGTTCCACATACACATCTAAAGAGTGGAGTCATAAAACCTTATCTTAAACTTGTACTAAAGTTAGTCCATTCAAATGAAATACACTATTACATAATCTACTGATGTCTGCAGTTTATTTTTTCACTAGTTCATGCTGCAGTCTGGTCGTGTTTTTTTCCCCCTTCTCCCCTTGTAAACATGCACATGCACCCGCATTTATACTGATCTTTTTCATCCCCTGCAGAGCAGAGTGACAAAAACAGCGCCCTCATTAAACAGGAAATGTTGGCCTTGCAGGCAATGCTCAATACTTTAGACTACAAGAGAAAGGTTAGTGACATGTTCTGTCATTTGTGGTTTGTCTGCTTTCTTCCCTTATTCCTACACCTGATATTCAAATGCATATGAGTGCCTTTTTAAATTCTGCTCTCAGAACAACAGACATATAACATAGGAGTTAAAAATCCACAAAAAATTTGGGTGAGTTTGGGTGATTTTGAGGAGCAGTTAAGAAACTGGCAGTTAAGCAATAACTCAATCAAGGATATGGGTCTGCACACCTTAGAAATGAGGTGAGGGCATCACTTCACTGATCTCTTTGTACCATGCTGGATGGGTAATTTAGCTGGCAGTCTGTAGCTTTTAAAGTAAATAAAAAGTATGCAAAGTACATGTAATCTAATGATTGCAAAGAAAATAAAATAAACAAAAAAACCCCACCAACAACCCACTAATAGTACCTTGCTCTGTTCAGCAACCAAGACTTGCAAATATGACAGATACTCCCCTGACCACTTCTTTGCTGGCACAGAAAACATTACATTTAGGCAGTTTGTTTGAGTCCATGTACTTCTTACAGTTAAAAGCAAGCAAGCAAAGAAACCAATGCGTAGATATGCAAAACAAAAGAACTTTTTGACCTTGGCAGCTCTTGCAAGTGTTAACTTCTTGGAGGTGTTATACCCACAAAGAATGCAACAATCCTCCCTCCCATCCCTGCCCCCGCCCCCCCCCCCCCCCCCCGCAAAAAAAAAAATTACTGAGAAAGACTTTGTAGAGATTCAGGATTAATTTCAAGTACAATGGGTGATGAATCCAGTCACCTCTGAATTAAAGAGACTGAAGCGGTGGGTTACTGTCAAAATAATTGAAAAAAAGTTTGATCGGAACTTAATGATAATTGCTGAATTTTGTAGCTTTCCCCTGTGGTCAGTTTGTGACACCTTTCCTATTTTACAGGAGGTACTCAGTAAAATAGGGCGTGTGATTCATGAAATAGATATGCTTATGAGCAACATGCTGACTGAAGAGCTGCTAGACTGGAAGAGACGGCAACAGATTGCCTGTATTGGGGGTCCTCTCCATGGTGGGCTTGATCAGCTCCAGAACTGGTAAACTTGCCTTGAGCTTGTGTTTCCACTGAAAACCACAGGAAGTCTGCTGCACATGAAATGATCATTCCTTTAGATCTGTTGCCTTGCTACCTTGCAACAGCAGCAAATTCATTACCAGCTAAGGAAGTAAATAACTAAAAATACACAATTTGTTTTGGTGAACAACATTTGCTGTTAAGAATGAATAACATTACAGTGAACTGCTGAGACTGAGCTGTGGCCGTTGCTCATTCTTGGGTTTGACAGTTGTTCCAGATACATGATACACACCCGCTCGGGATTTTTCTTGAGTAAGAACTGTGCTGACTGAGTTTGTCACTGAGGACAGTGGGAGTTTTGTCTAGGCAGGAGCTGGGTAGACGCTTTATGCTTTGACTCACTAGGTACTTCACTCCTCCAGACTTCAAACTATGCAGGAATTGAATGTCAGTAGGCTCTGTGGTGGCAACTCTAAAGGTAATTGCAAATAAAAAGAAAATAGCATTATATTAAAAAGATAATGCAGCCAGAGAATGTCAATGTCCTGGTCATTTCTCTCCCAACAAATTTCTCTTCTGTAAAAGGTAAAGTAAAAAATAGAAAGAAAATAAAGAAAGGAAAACAACTAAGAACACTTTTAGGTTTGAAGAAAAAAGTATTTTTTGCCTTGCGTGTTTTTTTTCTAATAAAGTAATTTTTTTTCTAATGAGGATGTTAAAAATAGCTTAAAAAGTGTGATTTTATACAAACATAACCTATTAAACTGTTAGCAAGTCTGTTTGGATTTGATTTTCCTTATTGTTTTTACACTTCCTCAAGTCTTGGTAACTTGATCATTTTATATAAATATTATCCTTCTAAAGAGTACACTTTGCAAAACTACTGAGCTGTAGAAAGAATTAAAATTGGCAGAAGTGCCGTGCATGTAAAATATCAAGACCATGTATATATTTATTCCAAATTATCACAGACAGCATTGCATTGCTGTTAATGAGGTCTGTTGCACAAATATTTATCTTCAGAAATAAAGTAGGTAATTTGCCTGATGTACTTTTATACTCCTGTAAACAAAAGATGAAAGGACATGACTTTGGATAAAGCTAGAAAGCACCACTCAGTACTGATTCTGATTTCCCTATTCAAGAACTTTGGTAGCCATTATGTTCTAAGAAATGGTTTACATAAAAGATTGCAAACTAATCTTTTGTCTTGTTGTAGTTTTACGCTGTTGGCAGAGAGTCTCTTTCAAGTTAGAAGGCAACTAGAAAAACTGGATGAACTGTTGACCAGACTGACTTACGATGGTGACCCTATCCCAGTGCAAAGACCTCAGCTGCTGGAAAAAGTCAACTTTCTGCTCTACAATCTTTTCCGGAAGTGCGTAAGCCATTGTCAATGTACATAACTTTACTGAACTGACACAATTTTTTTGGCAACAATTAGACCATATTGTTAAGAAGAAAAAAAAAAAAGAAAAAAAAAAAAAAAGGTTTGTGTCTCTGAGGATCTTAAAGACTGAGTTTCCAATATAACAAGTATGTACAGCTGTCATCAAAACTCTGAGAGGCTGAAGGTGCCAGGCAGCTTCTCATGTGTAGCAGTTAAGGTTTGTGGTCAAGTTCTGACTCTAAGAGAACACACAAAATCCACTTATTTCAGTAGCAGTTATGTACAAACTGCTGAGAAAAATTGTGGTGGGTATTTTTTTATTTTGGTTGTGGGTTTTGGTTTGGTTTTTTTTTTAAGTAAAGTGGCAGGTGCTAATATGTTCCTTGTCTTCCCTCTTCCCCTCAATGACATTCTTGCTCCCCCTCCATTCACCCTTCTATTAATAGATAAAATATTATAATCATTCCTCTTGCCTTTTGTACTGGCTATACTAGAGATATACAAGTGACTATCTGAAAGCAAAACATGGTCAATTGTTTTTTTATAAAAAACCAAAAAAAAAAAGATTGTTTAATTTCATTGGTGCCAGGCTCAGTGTATTTTCATACTCTGTTTTATGGTTCTGATAAAAGTCTTGGTCTTCCAGACTTCTATCAGCGTGGTATTTTAGGACTATGGAATTTGTTTTGTTTTGATTTTTAATGTATTCCAAATATCTGTTTCTTATGTGAACAATTCAACTGCAGGTTAAACCACTGGATGATTTTGAGAACTGAGAGTTGGAATAAATACATACCTTCCACTTCAGCATCTGTAGAGAAATAAGTCTCTAAGAGACACCATCACTTTTACCCCCCTAATACAGCTGTTTGTTTATGCATATTCCCAAGAGTCTTTTTCTTTCATTTCTTTTCACACAGTTCATTCGTGGTTGAAAGGCAGCCCTGCATGCCAACACATCCCCAGAGGCCAATGGTTCTTAAAACGTTAATACAGTTCACTGTTAAATTAAGGTAAGGAAGGGAAATCTGATATAAACTCTTGATTTGCATACTGCATTTTATCCTAGGAGAATCTAGAAAGCAAAGCAGAACAGCTTGTGTTAGAGATCCTTTTGACTCCAGGGAGATTTTCTGGAATGGAGATATAAAAGCCACAGAATCTGTCACTCATAGTAAGTGGCAATAAAGTAAACCGGTGCGAGGAAGAAAGGCAGAAAAGGTGCTAGCCAGAAGTCAGTACCTCCAGGGTTCTCTATGCATTGAATTCTTGTTTTAATGACTTTGCAAACTGAGTAAATAAAGCTCCACATCATACAAGACAACATCAGAATACTTGGAGCTACTTTTGCATGTAGGAAAAAGAAAATTCTGCATTTGGGGGCTCTGGTGAATCAATGACAAGTTATTTCTCTTCCACTAGCGCCTTGCCTGACTTTGTGAAAAGAACAAAGACTGGAAAGCAACTCTCATCTCATTTTCACCCTGCAGCAATAAGAATACATGGGGGCATGGGTGAGGGGTGGAAAGCGCACATGAAAGAAAGCACCCATATGTCTACAGTGCAGTCAGATTATACAAATCCGTTTCTTAAATCATTACTTCTTTGTTGTCTTTCTAGCCATTCCCTCAAACACATACTAACTTTTCCACATACTTGCCAGGAAGGTAGGACACCTGCCACTGGAACAGCCCAGCTCCTCTTTCTGAGTATACAGCCCTGTAATTGTGATATAACCCTCGATGCCTAATCTGTTTTCATATTATAATAATTTCAGATACTTTAGTGTGGAGCTACTCTAATGTTTTCTAGTAAGAAATTTATTGTTAATACTCACTTTTACATTTTCTGTTTTGAAGGTTGCTAATTAAATTGCCAGAACTGAACTACCAGATCCGAGTGAAAGCAACTATTGACAAGTAAGAAACTTTAAAGTGAAGATATTCTCTCTCTTCCTAGAGACAACAAGGGTTTTTCAGTTGCTACCCTATCTGATTTAGAAGTTGCTCTGAAAAGGAAAAAAAACCCCAACAGTTAAAACATCAGGGTAATGCTTTTCTTTTTGTAATGTGGGAGATTGTTTTTTCTTAGAAAAAAAAAAAAAAAGCTGCTATGTCTAATTGATATTTTCAAATTAGAGGCAGGAAGTCCACTTAAGATTTGTTTCAAGACTGAGATAAAATTCATCAGTCTGAAACAACAGCATCACACAAAAACTTTAAATCAAACTGTACTGCATTTATGGGATAGTTTGGTTTGAAATACCACTTCTGTCTGCTTGCGTTAATAGGCCCAGTACCTTCAGTGCAGCTCCTCCAAGAAGTACATGAAGCTTGTGCTTGAAAATCTAGTGCTGTAATTAGTAACTATGGCATCTTACAGAGTTTTACCCCTTGCTCGAACTTAAGTCTGCTACATAAACTCCTCCTAAGGTCTTTAGTTCTCCTTTATATTCCTATTATTACTTACAGCGGTCCCAAATGAACAGGATCCCCAGCTTCTTCGGTTGATTATAATTTCCTGAGCAAAAAGCATCTCAGAGCCTGCCTATACTGTTTGTGAAAACAGTGTTAATGCTGCCTGGAGTATTTCTATTTGGGTTGGTGCACCTTCTCTCAGCAAGCTGCATTATTTTGAGTAATGCCCAGTCCTGTAGAGCAAGCTTGGTTATAGATAGGTCAGGGCACACTAGCATGATAAAACATGGGGCAGAAGACTTGCTGTCAAGGTATGATTTCCGAATCAGCAAAGGTGATCCAAGTCCTCACCGCCCACCATCCCGAGCCACAGGTACCAGCTACCTCCCTTCTGGCTGCTGTGCTTCTGCAGGCCCCTGAAAAATGTCTTGACCTCATGGACATAGATGTTGGCCCAAAAGAAGGAAGGAAAACACCCGGTGAGGGAGGAGCAGGAGAGAAGCCAGGACTGTTTCTCTCAAAAGCTGCACACTGTCCGATTTGCTGCTGTGCACGTGTTCTCCCAGTAAACCATGAACGATCTACACAGGCTGGTACTGTCCCAGAACACAGGCATGCAGGCAATTAGTACTGCAGCTTTGAATACCCACGTATCATTCCAGTGGCAGGAAAAAAGCTAGATGGAATATCCTGCTTGCATCTGGCCATATGCCAAAGTCTAACTGGACAGTACCTTTTCAATTCCTTAGTTTAAAAACTGCAGTTGTATTTGTAACTTTGACAAGGCAAAATCTATGGTCTCAAGATATGTTTCTTAGTACAAGTTATGGCTGACACATTTACTGATTCACAATCTGTCTCCCCGCCCCTGCCTCTCTTCTGTTTTAGGAATGTTTCAACTGTAAGGTAAGAAAATAAAATCTCATATTTCTTAAATTATACATTACAATATTATTTGAGTATGTAAGTGTAATGTCCTCCATAGTAATCGTAGATTTGTTCTGTGTGGAACACACGTGAAAGCAATGAACATGGATGAATCTGCAAACGGAAGCCTGTCGGTGGAATTTCGACATTTGGTAAGTTTGACTGCTTTTTTTTTCCCGTCGTGTACGTCTGGTAAAGAAATAAAAAATCTATAGTAACTATGCAGGGAGAACTGTATTACTGTCAAGTCTACACTATTTTTTTTTTCCCTTTATACAGAAAGTTTACTCCTAGAACCTCTTTATCCCACTTTATACTTTATCCATTCCATAAAATAAGACTATATATTTTCACAGAAATTACAAAGCAAATTCTAATTAATGCTAGAAAAGGAAATGGCTAATCATGTTGAATTACACAGCTTCTCAGAAACTGAGTTTTGTTAAAAAAAGAAAAACAAACCCAAAAAGCAAAAGCAAACCTAAATGAAACAAAAAACCAAAACCCAACCACACCATCATTGTCTAGGGGAAATATAAAATTGAATGCTTTAGATCTGGTTAAAATTAATGCCCGAGAAAAATGTCTTTTGAGAGACTATAGTACTGCTTCCGTAACTTCTCTAATATCCCAGTGAGTCATGCTTTCTGATTAGACTTCCTCACCTATGCTATTTTTTTTGCTTTAACAAGAGATGCAGTGCATCAGCATAGTTTTGCAAAAGGAAATAGAGATTGACAGTCTTCAGTGCTTCACAAGCACTCTAATTAACACTTAGTTTCTTAAAAAACTCTTTAAAAATACCAAAAGACTTTTCACTGAATAGACTTTTCAAGGCATAGTGTCAGAGCCTTCATTACAGCCTATTTTATATTGTAAACAAAACTTATTATACTAAGAACATCATGATTAGTTCTTTATATGTACTTCTGTCTATAGTTTCTTTGGCACATAAATACTGTTTTGCTTTTTACAGCAACCCAAAGAAATGAAATCAAGTGCTGGAAGCAAAGGAAATGAGGTTTGTGCATTTATTTTACATGTTATTGTTGATTACTCTCACAAGTATTTCAGATTGGATTTTATTTAAATCAGAGAGCAACAAGATGTTGTTAGATTTTGAAATACATATTCTTATAATAAGCATAGGAGCCAATTATAATACGATAGTATAAGTTATAATGAGAACTTTGTAGAACTACTTAAAGAAATTTTAACTACATGCTTTAAATTTGTATATTAAAAAAGTTTTAATAGGAGGTAGGAAGTAATAATCTGAATGTATATATTCCTCTTTAATGCCACCTTTTTGGTCATTTACATTTGGAAAAAATAAGCTTTTTGAGGGTTTTGTTGAAGCAATTTTTCCTATAGGAACAATTCTTTAAATATATATTCTGTTGGCCAAATTCACAGCTGAAGTAAGCGTATAATTATATTTCCATCAGAGAAGTTTGCTTGCCTCAAACAGGACCGAAAGTATGCTTAGTTTCCCAGTACTCATCGAAACCCGGTCATAGGTTCCCCTCTTGTGGTGACACTGTACTGTGACACGTTAACCCTAACAAACCAGCAGCTACTTTGCGGTACCCAGATTGCAGACATGCACATAGCACCTGGCACGGACAGTGAAAAGGTATCAGTGCTTGCTTCCAGCAGAGGAGCTTAAAATCCGCACATTCCTGCTTTGCGGAGAGCAGAAATCAGAAGCATTACCTTTAGTGCTAATCCACACCCCGAACACGGTGCCCCTGCTTTCATGGGTGTCACAGGGCACCCCTTCCACTGCTGTGCTGCCCTTCAGCACCCCACACACCCAGACCACCACCCAGCTCCTCACTACCTGCCCAGCTACCCTATGTCCTTCTTCTCAGCTCTGGGTTCCTACAAACCGCGATTCCCCTGAGTGCCCCGTGTGTCACAGACGACATCAGGATGGCAGGCAAGAAAGTTACTCTCTCCATTCGCTCGCTGCTGCATCACTGGCAGGAGGGGCAGGGAGAGCTGCCCCGGCGTGGGAGAAGGCAGGATGTCCTCATCCAGCAACTGGAGGCAGTAGGGAGGGAGGGGAAAGGCACAAATACACACAGATTCTAGGGTGGCCATGGACCATCACCCTAAATTTAGCATTGCCATTTAACAGTGAACATCTGCAGATAAATCTGACTGAAGCAAGAGCTTGCAGCTAATGATAAAGCCTCTGCCAATCCTACCAGAACAATTAGTGTCTCCCAAGGTAACTGAAGTCATAAGATGCTTCTGTGAATGCCACCTATTTACTTAGGAAGTGAAATAGCCTATGCTGGTTTAAGGTATCTCCACACCAGTGTAACTTTTCTTACACAGTAGAAGCACTGAGGGTAAAGTTGTGTTGGCAAGTTTAAACAAAAATAAAAAATTCACTGATATCACAGCCCAAATAGATGCAACTATACAAGCACAAAAGTTATTACAAGTAGTCTTCAAGTACAAGGGCAAAGGTGTGATCAGCATGGAGAATTTTAACCAAAAAATCTAAAGCAGAAGATACTTGTGCACACTTCACATGGTGTTTCAGAACGGAATAACTAACAACCTCATTAGCAAGACTGAAAGTCAAGGCTTGCCTCCCAGTTACTTTGCTACTTACGAAGTCTTTTGCATCAAGACAAGGCAGTGCAAAAATGTAGGCGTAAAAATGTTGGTGCTCTACTTTTGGTAGCATTTTACTCCCACTTTCACACATTGTGTCTTTTTAACTACATAAAACATAGGGCTGTGGAGAATTAGGACAGCTGACTGCTAACTGATTTCCTCAAACAGAGCTTCTTGGTCAAATCACAGTCTGTGAAATTATTAGCATGAACAAGGGATTTTTTTATTAACAGCAACTATAGTAATTTAAAAACTTGGTTTGTCACAAGATGTTTAGTAAGCTGAGAGTGTAGTTGTTCAGTATGACTTGCCTTATAAAAAAAAAGTGGAAGTTCTCTGTATTTGAAATTTGTTGTTTCATATAGATATGACTTTTTGCCTAGATGATCTTTCCATGAGAAAATTTAAGCTTTTGCAAAATTATAACGGGAGGGAGAAGGGGTGTTTCACCAACCCTTTCCAACTTTGTGTCAGCAATACAGGTTGAGCTGGATTGATTCTACTAAAACATTTGAGGTCATTTGATGGATGAGTATTTAATGTAAAAGCCTTCATCTCTAAGCAGGATTTTCCCTTTGCAAGGCAAATTTATTATTCAGATGCCTGAGGATCTTCTGTGGTCTCAATCTCTTATTTATACACTATCTTTTATTGCAGTGGCCTGTACATGTCCTGGAGGACGTGCTCCATGGGAAAGATAAGGCCACAAGGCACTTTTCCAAGGAATAGAGGGGTTTTTTTACATTGACTGAAAGCAGAGTATTTCAGTAAATGGGAGCATTTTGCTTTGAGATTATTTTTTTTTGTTTCGTTTTATAAAAAAGTCTTAACAAAACAAATATGTGATGGGGAGAGGAAAACCATCAACCACCACCACAAAAACAGGAGAAGGACAAATAGATTTTTATACTTTGACTTATGGGGATGGAAAGATTTTGGAAGATCTGTTTCCCATGGGGCAGAGATTTGGATCTTTACTGAGCTATGCTGGTTTGTAATCAAAACAAAACGCTTGTACTACAAACTTTAATCAACTATGACAAACAGATTTTCTTTTTTTTTTTTTTTCATCCAAGAAAAGTTTGGGTTTTTAATACCAGATTTACTTTGGATTAATGATTTAGGGCTCTATTCCTTCAACTTGTACCATCTAAGTATACCTACAACAAACCTGTGCTCCTGAATGAGGGCCTACTTGTCATTTAAGCCATAGCTTTTTGTTTTGTTTCTAGTTTGTTTCTCCTTGAAGTTTAACATCTCTGTTTAAATTGGAATTATCAATCAGTAAAGAAACTTTACAAAAAGAAGAGTTGGTTACAATCTTTATCAGACACAAAAAATAATCTGTTAACTTTTTGTGTGCAAATCTATGTTTAAAAGCACCATTTCAGAAAAAGTTAAAAGCAAAAGTTAAAAGTTTAAATGTATTGCTTTAACAATGTCAAGGGGTTTTTTTTAGATTCATCAGAAAAAGCCACCAGACTTCAGGATTAATGTCAGAGTTTAACAAACAAATTGTTTCCTTCACTTCCTTCTTTTCCTGTTATACTTACATATTTGATATGTGTCTTCTTTCAAAATTGTGTTATCTCAGCAGTCGGATCACTAAACCAGTGTTAAATACCAACTGTGCATTCACAGTTTTATAACCTACTTACTCCCTCAGGGCCCTCACATGGTGACAGAGGAACTGCACTCCATCAGCTTTGAAACACAGGTCTGCCTGTATGGATTGACTATAAATTTGGAAGTGAGTATTCTAGTCAGATTTTCTGGGGCAAGAATAAAAGGCATTTTCCAGCAGCTTACAGAAGAACAACCATGTTGGGCCAGACCACAGGTCCGTCTATCCTCAATGCAACCTGCAGCAGTAACCATAAGCAGACACAAGATTTCCAGAACTGGACAGAACCGTACACTTCGGGAAGGAGGAGGGGGCTAAAGAAACCAAAGCATAACAAAGCACTAACACTTTCTTTGGCAGCATTTACATACCCTATTCATTCTTTCCATCAGACCAGCTCTTTGCCTGTGGTGATGATTTCCAATGTCAGCCAACTACCCAATGCTTGGGCTTCTATTATTTGGTACAATCTGTCAACCAACGATCCTCAGGTAGGTCTTCAGTATGCAAGTACTGACTTTCTGCATTTTCACATTTCTATTATTTCGTTACCAAGTATGTTCATTATTAAAATGCTGTGTTTCCTTCTTAAACTAGCCTTATTTTCTGTTATCAACATCATACTTTAATGTTGTTTGCTTTATCTTTTGTTCCCTGCCCAGATACAAAAGCATATGCACACTTAACCTTCCTTTTCGGGCTAAAGTAGTAGCTCTTACGGGAAAATGATAGACCTTCACCACAAATTTTCTAGCTTGAATTTGGTTTTTTTGGATGCAGTTGGCCGAAACTGTAAATAGCACAAAATAATTCCTAACTGTCAAAGTAGGTGTATAGGTGGGTCTGTAATGCACCTAAGTGCTGCTTTCCCTCATGCATTTTATAGGAGCCAGTGCTTTCTACGAAGAAGATTATAAGTGTCAAGCAGCACCTTCTAGTGGCTCTAACTGTGAGCAAAAGCAGAATCATTCTTTCTCGGGCTGCAGCTGGCTCACCAATACTGTATTTGTAGCACTGTCAGTAGCTCTCAGGCTTTCAGTCGGGGACTAGTGGCATTCACATAGATGTTCAGAGGAGGGAAAGGGTAAGACAGTTTACCATGGAGTGCGCCTAAGAATGATGGCAGGCCAGCTGACCAGCAGCCTGGACTTTGTATCACTCTGTGATAATCTAGAGTTTTTGCAGTCTTCAGTATGTTCATTACATGTACAGTCCAGAAACCAGATGAAAAAGTAAGATGAGCCAAACAACTCAACAACATGTTGCTATATGAGTATGTAAGTTTAAGATTTCTGTGCACCAAACATTATAGTGAGGATATCTGCATTTATTGCATGGGATTTACGCATGTTTTCACTGTATTAACATATGATAATATCAGAAGCATAGCAAGCTATTTTATCATCCAAGGTGCACACACAGACTCTTGCTCTCTCTAGGAGTCTCCCCCTACAACTCTGCTCAGGCACCCGAGTGGACCTTGCTGGGTGGCTGCAGGTGGGAGGGCCAGCACGTTTGCCCCAGTGTAACCCCCCCCCACACCTTATTAACACTTCCAGATTCTGCTCAAGTACTTGCAGCCTTCTTTTATAGCTTGCAGAATAGTTCATGGTTGCTAACTGTCTAAACAAAGCACTAATTCTGTTTCAGAATTTGTCTTTCTTCAACAATCCCCCTGCTGCCACTTTAAGTCAGCTCTTAGAAGTGCTGAGCTGGCAATTTTCATCATATGTTGGTCGTGGACTCAATTCTGAGCAGCTCAACATGCTGGCAGAGAAACTTATGGGTAAGTGTGTAGTAATACACAGATTTTATTTGCTTTTGGGCTCTTATATTTGATATTTACAAGTGAGGACTGTATGCATGACCTCCACTTCCAGAGTTGACTTCAAAAATGCCACACTGACATTTTTTTCTTTAAAGAAAAGCACACGTCATTCTTACCACAAAGCAGTTCAACTTTTGAACTTCCAGGCTGCTAAACTGAAGAAAGAGGGCATCAGAGTCACACTGAACTGTGATGTTATTTTGTTTCCTTAGCAAGTAATTATCTCATGCATCTGAAATCAAAAGCAAGTCTTTGTTTGCTTATGGGGTTTGGTTTGGGTTTTGTTTCATTTGAAGTACCCGTCCTTGTGGGTCTGTTTAGTTCTGGGACCTATGCTTCTCTGGTGACAGCATAGCAAAGAGGCCCTGTAACTTCAGTGAGGTGAGATTTCTTGCTTAGTGGAGGTAGTGGAGTTGAGAGGTGCCATTGTGCATTAGCAAGAATCATAAGAAAGAAATATTAATTGCCTTAAAATATGGAAGCTCAAGTGAAGGCCAAGAGAAGTAACACTCGGGCTAAAAACTGAAACTGGGCACACCGTGTAGCAGAAACAAAGTCCCAGACTACTTTAGGGAAATATTCCCAAAAACTACCCTATTAGCTGCTTCAAAAAGATATAGAAAAACTGATCTACAGCCCCTTAGCATGCCCCTCTCAATCCCTCACCAAGTCTGGATGTACTGTACTTCTCTTCCTCACCCCAACTATTCAGATATCTATATATCTATTTCAAACTTCAGAAAAATAGACTCACCATTTGGTGTTTGTGTTTGTTGGTTGGTTGTTGTTTTTTTTTTCCCTCAGGACAACAAGTCAGTTACAATGATTATCAACTATCCTGGGCAAAGTTCTGCAAGGTAGGGTTCTGAAAGTAAACCTACATTCTTCCATCCCTTAACACTCATGTGCATGCCTAACTCTGTCTTTCTGATGCTACTGATAAGATTCCCACTTGCCATATGTGGGACTTGTAGCCCAGCACAATCACACTGTAAAAATTGAACTCGGAAAATAGTATTTCCGGAAGTTTAAAGCTCGGGTTAAGCGATCTGTTTAGTTACATTGCTACAGATATCACAGACTGTCATTATAGTGTGCCCTATATATTTCTGTAAATGACCAATAGACTGTGCTATCAAAGCATACAACACATTTTTCGTAAAGCATACAGTAATGTTTTCCATATGCTCAGTTGTGACCTAACATTTCAAGTCAGTCAATATGTTCAGTAACTTTGAGGAGGAACAGTCAAGTTACTGAGAAAGAAGGGTAAACCCATTTTATTCATATTAACTACAGTGTTTAAATAAGTATAGAACCTTGGAAGGAAGTTCAACTTTCTCATCATCTTTTCTCTCAAAATGTAAATTCATAACCAGAAAGAAACAACAAATGTGATTTTTTTTTCTTGAAAAATGTGGCACTTCCAATGCTTATCTAGGGGGGGTTTAGTCTGGAGAAGAGGAGGCTGAGGGGAGACCTCATCGCCCTCTACAACTACCTTAAAGGAGGTTGCAGAGAGCTGGGCATGAGTCTCTTTAACCAAGGACAAGAGGGAATGGCCTCAAGTTGCACCAGGGAAGGTTTAGACTGGATATTAGGAAGCATTTCTTTACAGAATGGGTTGTTAGGTTGGAAAGGGCTGCCCAGGGCAGTGGTGGAGGAGTTTAAGAGTTGGGTTGACACAGTGCTGAGGGATCTGGTGGAGTTGAGAACGGTCAGTGTGAGGTTTATAGTTGGACTGGATGATCTTCAAGGTCTTTTCCAACCGAGATGATTCTGTGATATCTTAAAAATCAATTGGTTTTATGTCAGGTGGGAAGAGAGATGTTACTCAAAACAGCAGTTCAAATTTGTCATTCTCACTTGAACAAACTAGATTATTCTTAAGAAACTGAGATAGCCATGTCATGTGGATGTTGGGTAACAGCACTCTCGTAATTCTCGTGTGTCTCATTTTTGTTTGTGTTCTGTGGTTGTTTCTTTTTTTAACCATTAGGAACATTTGCCTGGAAAGTCTTTTACCTTTTGGGTTTGGCTTGAAGCCATCCTGGACTTAATTAAAAAACACATTCTTCCTCTTTGGATTGATGGGTGAGCAACAAAGAAACTGCTGTATATTGATCTCTCTCTGCTTTGTCTTTTTCTTTACTAACCTCAGATTTAGCTATGCAGAAGAGAATTTGCAAAGAATTTAATACTTCTGTCTCCCTCTTACCATTGGAAATTTTTGCTGAAAGGGAACATTGCTGAATCTCTTCGAAATGCAGGTTTAGATCTATTTATCATTTCTGCCAGTGTACAGTCAAGTACTGGGATAAATTTCATCATGCTTCATAGTACTTTAAGCGCAATGCCACACTCCACATGTAAATGACATGCAGCTTTTGTCATAATTTCAAGACCTTATAAAGCTTTTCTAACCAGGTTTTGAATGCATGTATAAGATTTGGCCAGATGCACTGCACAGATTTAAGTCTGTATTTCTCTCCAAAAGTAAACCCATGATTTCCTTTTATACTTCAGGTACATAATGGGATTTGTAAGCAAAGAGAAGGAACGAATTTTGCTCAAAGACAAGATACCGGGAACATTTTTATTAAGGTTTAGTGAAAGCAATCTGGGTGGAATTACCTTTACTTGGGTGGATCAGTTAGAAAATGGTAAGTAGAATTTTAAAAAAATAACATAAACCTCACAGTCTGCAATGTACCTGTAATACAGGAGCCACAGTTTCTTTAGTTTGAAAGTAAATTTCATGTGTATCATGTCTTAGTATGGTTTTGGGCAAGATATGATACAAGTATCATATTCACTGAAACACAAACCAAAACTCTGAAAGTATACCTCTCAGTTCTTTATATTGACTATATAAGACCATTAGGAGATGCACCAGCTTACTGCAGGCTTTAAGTTTGTTTCCACATGCGCAGAAAGTGCATCTTGAAAGATCCTAACATTGGTATGAACAGGTAAAACCCACCCTAGTGTAAACTGCAAAAGAAAGACAAAAATATGTTCCAACTGCAAATGCTGACCTGCCAGTCATCAGGGGTTATGGTGCCTTTGTATTTTTACAGGAGATGTAACATTTCATTCGGTGGAGCCCTATAACAAAGGTCGTTTATCCGCACTGCCTTTTGCCGACATACTGCGCGATTACAAAGTTATTATGGCAGACAACGTTCCTGAAAACCCGCTGAAGTATCTGTATCCAGACATTCCCAAAGATAAGGCCTTTGGCAAACACTACAGCTGTCAGCCAAATGAAGGTTGGGCTCCATTTCTCTACTTGCCCTTTCTGCAGAGCGGCTGCAAAGTCAAGAGGCAATTTGAGAAACGTGGGGAGAAGAGGAAGAGAAGAGATTAAGATGCCTCCTTTAATCAGCATCTTCAAGAGAATGGTTTTAACACATGTCTATCATTTAGGCAGCTTCTTTTTTATAAATATATCCCTGGTCTTAGGGTTAAATCAGAGGTGATGACAACAATATTTAAAAGAAGCTAAGAAATAGATCCTGGGGTAGAAAGAGTCAAATAATTGGATTTTTTCTCCTGACGCATTACAAAATTCATTGTTGTTCAAAGGAGATGAAACTGAAAAGTCATCTTGCTTATTGGGCTCATAATTGTGTTACACTGTAGCATGCTGTCTCTTTAATATCAAGAAAATTCAGTATTTGCCAAATAGCTTGAAAGACTTGCACTACTTCATTTCATTCGGTGGAGCCCTGTAACAAAGGTTACTTATCCTCAGTGCCTTTTGCCAACATACTGTGCGATTACAAAGTTATTATGGCAGACAATGTTCCTGAAAACCCCTGGCAACGGCACTGGAAAATACAAAAAGGCTAGACAAAAATGGCTCCAAATACATTCAGGCCCACACCCTATCTTGTCCAACTTACAAGTCAAGCTACTCAACAAAACTCTCATAGCCTCGATTTTTTAAATTAGATTATACACATTCGTCTGGACTTTGAGTATAAAAGGTTACAACTCCATTTGAATTCAAATTCCTACACCAGTCAAAAATATTTGGAGGCTACAAATGTTCTTCCTCTTCATTTTAATTCAGTGGACTTTGCCTAATACTCCAATCCTCTAAAAATTTATGTCTGTGCTTAATTTCTTGCAAAAGATATTGCTGAAGCTGTAGAGATAGAGCTCCCTACAAGCATCTGCAGAACTGAAATCTTAAAGGCTCAGAAGTTGGAAGCTTGTGGAGTATATTTGCTTTTGAAGTCCTATCGAGATCTCTTTCATCAGTTGCTGTACTATATCCTGAAATGGCGATTCATATCAAGGGAGCACAGTACATTACGTGACTAACACCTGAACTCAAAAGACTAATCCCAGGAATCCCCCTCATTTTTATGGCTGTTTATTTAAGCATAAACAGAGGCATTTCTTTAATACTATGATATGCAGCACTTAAAGCAGATAAACAATTTCAAATAAATAATAAAATTACTAGGCAATATTTAATTTCTCTAATATTTATTTCTAGTCTCAAAGCCCTCAGATGGAGGAGGCAAAGGTTACGTTCCTTCTGTATTTATCCCAGTCTCCAAAATGTAAGTATCCTTCCAGATATATTACACTTCAAATGTTATTTTTATTAAATTTGCATACTGTTTCAAAGTTTTCCCTGCCTCCCTTCCCCCATTCAAATAGTTTGGGATAGCAACACGTTGCACATTTTTATTTGGCCAAGGATGGATAAAGACAAGAAAGGGAAGTAAAGAACTTCACTTCTACAGTCCTCTTCCCATCCGTGTGGCAAAACACTTGTAAAAATTGAATACAGATTTTATGGTACTCTGATCTACTTATCTTTCACTGTCTCCTTTTTCTCTCCAGCAGCTGATACTAGAGTCAGTTTTATCCTCTCTTCCCTTGGGTCCCAGCTCCTACGTTTTTAAATGTATACCAGGTTGTTGGCATGTGCTTACAGGGCCACCAGCAAGCCCAAGTACAGGCGTAACTTAACTAAATAAGCATTCACCATACTGCACTGCTGTGCATCGAGTTAGAAGGATTTAGGTTGCTTTTAAGATTATTTTTGTGGTTTTTGTTTTGTTTCTTTTTTAAGCTTAAATGATTCTACAGATCCACATTCTCCATCAGATCTTCTTCCAATGTCTCCAAGTGTTTATGCTGTGCTGAGAGAACACCTGAGTCCCACAGTGATTGAAACTGCCGTATGTTGTAAACTTTTCCATTCATAAGTTAATACTAAGCAAATGGGACATGTACAGCACAGATGCTGGTTCTAAAAAGGGTGTTTGTACAATTACGAAAAAAATCAGAGCTCTTTCATCATTTGCTGTATTACTTTCTGCAACAATGGTGCAGACAATTCCTATTCTAAAAGGGACATGATGCTGCAAGCGTACTCAGAAGCACTGTGTTACATGAAATTGTCTGACAGGCTGACCAACAAAACCATGAATGTCATAATTCAAAGATCCCAGAGTTCTTGCACAAAGGAAGCCTTTACATTGACAAATACATAACAGTTACACCAGTTCTGTAGATAGCACAAAGGACTTGACTTGCTCAGGGAAGCTGCATGAGGAACATAAACATTTCCAATTCAGCCAACTTACACAACTTTTCTGTGCTGCAAGTTTCTACATGGGGTACCAAAGTGAGAAGTCAATTAAAACATCTTTAGCAAATAAAACTAGCATTCAGTAAGTATATAGAAAGATAGGGAAAATACTGTACCAATGTCCTATTAAAAATATCTCACCCTTATTGACTAGAAATTGTGTCTGAATCATCGACTTAGAGTACTAGGAGCACCAATATATACCCACTGGGGATTTGTCCAGCAGACTTCTGTCAGAAAACACAGCAGTGGTTTGGCTTTAACAGCTTTAAAAGAAAGGGGTTTTTTAATACTAGCTCTTAGTTTTCTGTATATTCAATGATTTATGATCGTAAAATGGTTATGTGTTTAAAAGCCTGTCAACTCCCCTTCAAATGCGTCTCTGTAAACACTCCTCCTCACCCACAAACAGAACAAAACTAAACTGGAATCTGACTGTCAACAACTGGAAGCACAGTTAGACTTTGTATACAAATAGAGTTCTTTAATATACACCAAGCTGGAGATCTGTTCAAAAGCAAAATACTTTTTTTTGCTTCTTCACCTTTTTCTCCGATAGCACTCATAGCTAAAACTGAAACAGTAGCCTTAATGATAATTCTGCCTACCATGCCCAACATGAAACATGTCCTCACTCACATGTTGTTTGATTTATGCATACAAAACCATTTCTGACCTTCTAGACCGTGTTTGTGAACTATGGTATGCATTTGCCTTTCCCAGAGCTTCGGCAGTGAAATAGTTGGCTTCACTTTTGTTTATCATCAGGCTCCAAACATTTTTGGTTTCTTTTGGCATGCACAGTAATTCTCAAATCAGCTCTGCCCAGAGCTTCCAAACGAGCTGTGACCATCGCCATCTTTTGGGTTGTAACTGCACAAGAATGTGTTTGGCGATGAATGGGAGAGTCAAGTACGATCATGTTGCAGTTTTTTAGAGTACTACAAAAGTGGTTCAGTGCTGCTAGATGGTAGGTGAATTTCTGGAGGCTCTTACTAGAAACGCTTTCAGAAATTGGGGGAGAAAATTGTTTTGGAAGATCTTTAAAGAACTCCTTCCCCATTCTATTTACCTTACTAAATGGAAATGAGGAAAATATGGAGGGGATTTTTTTAATGATCCCAAATTCACACAACAGTCTACCCTGGTGAAGAGCAGGCTAAGTACAATAAGTAGACAATTTGTATTATTAAAGAAGTACTTTTTCCTCCATGAGATGACAATTAAAAAAAGCACTGTGTGAGATGCAGAGAACAAGAGTGAAATCTGCAGCAGGACAAAATATCCGACAACTCAAGTAACTCAGCAAGATACACTTTCTGCAGTCTTTCTGAATTCCCTTCTATTTCCCCCCTCTCCAGATTCCCTTACCCATCAGGAAAACAAGAGTCCAGTAAGAACCCTGCTATACATATCCATAGGCTGCAAGAACCACAAAAGTTCATATAAAAATACTTATTATTTTTACTGCAGCTGTTTCCCATACAGTGTTTTCCAGTGAGCATTCCTGTATTTTGTAAAGAACTAGAAACAGGAGCCTCAGATCCTTACCAGTTGTCAAAATGACAGTGCAGTTACCTAGAGTCAGGGAAGGTTTCATCTGCAGTTATTTTTGAGTGAACAGCAGTGACTGTCATGAGACTAATCTTTTCCTTCTTTTCTTCTAGCTGAGTTCTCCTTACTCAACTGACTGAAGTACACACACTGGAAAAATTAGCAATCGTGTGAACAACAGATTGGTTAAAAATGCAGGGCGTTTTGGTGATCTTTGTAAATTAGCATTTCCCAGAAACCATTATGATATTATTCTTGGGCCTCATTCTGTTATCAATACTATGTAAACCAGGAATCTTTTCTCCCTATGGATTACAAATAGCCTTCAGCAAGTCACATTGCTGTCCTCACTGATAAAAATCCAAATCCTTTCCGGCTTGGAGGTCATTTGGCTTCAGTGGGGTCCAGTAGGGATAAATTTTACTTGCAGAGTTAACATCCGTAGAATTGGCTGTAAATATGAGAGTATAAGAACAAAAGGGTTTGCTTCTGAAAACAGCATATAAGGATAACTAAAGACATTAACATGTTTGAGGAAATTAGGATTTATTATGTTAAATAGTTTCTGTTTAATCAGCATCTTGTATACCACTGGTTTAGTTTCTGTTTTAAAGTGAAGATTCTCATCTCCCCAAGTTCGAATGTCTCATAGGTGCTGGGGTTTGCTTTTTTTCAAAGATGAATTACCTTCAGCATAGATTTTTATCTGCCACCACAGCAGAAGCTGTGCACAGCAGAAGCTGTGGAAGGAAGGCAAGCAGGCAAGGCTGCAAAGAGAAAGCAGTTCCAGAAAGGAAACAGACACAAAACTTGTGGTGTCAAAAAGGCTGTCTCTATTTTGCCACTGGAAGAGAGGGTTAGTAAAAGTTATGCCTTTCACAAAATAGTTGCAGAACTAAATCTACTTGTGCATGAAGCACTCAGATGCTACATCAAGTACTATCAGAAAGCCTACAAAGAAAAAAATCCTGACCTGACGGAGTTTGGATACTATCTGTTAAAAGCGGACTGGGAAGCGCAGTTTTAGAAAACAGTTACTGAAGAGCTGTAGCATTTGCTGACTACTGGGCAATTTGCATGACATGACACAATATTACATGTCTGTCAGAGACTCATTTAATAAGCAAAAGAATTAGCTTCTTTATAAATTGTAAATTGCCTTTTAAAATTATATTATTTTTTTTTCTTTCAGGCATTGCTTAGTGCTGGGTTTGCATTGTTTGGTTTTGTTGTTTGGGTTTTTTCCCCCCAATATTATCTCTAAAAATTCTGTTAATAGAGTAATAAACAGGTAATTCCAATGCCATTGTATTTGATGTACACAGGCTCATTCAAGATTTAATTCTTGTCTGCAGAATACATGGTTCATGCATACAAAGTTCTTAAAATGCGTATGAACACTTGAGCATTTGCACCTTACACTCTTCCTGAGTAGGTACAAATTAGACATCTGAGATGAAACATAACCTCCTTGAATCAGTAAGACCTGAATTTTACTTTCATTTCTTGTTTTTTACTCACTCTTCTCATCCATATTACTGACCTTAGTTGAAAGCAGGTGCATGGAAACAGAGTAATGAGATTTCTGTGACACACGGGAGTAGGTTTTAAATGAACGACCACATCTCTGTTCATTAATCTGAGGGATTCAAAACAAGCTGCAGATAGAAAGTCATTTTCTCTCAAAGCATCATGTATAAATAACTTTCTAGACCAACAAGAGCAATTCTGTATATAGTTTGGTAACATCTGTAATTTATATGACCAGTATGAATAAAACCAGATTTTGGCTTAAAGTTGGATACCTAGACTTCTGTGGAATTTTTTCAAGCTACTAGAAAAATAGTCTTGCCACCTTTTTGTTGATCTCAAGTCTGAACTACAAGCAGTAAGAGATTTCTAAAGCCGTAAATGTAACTTCACCAGCTATTGCACGTCTTTTCATTCTAACCTGTTCTCACAATCTTAATACAAACAAAATAGAGGGTACCCTATGCTTGTGCCCATCTAACCTTCATGAGCAGTACTGTCAAAGAAGTCCAGATGTGGCACATAAATCAATCTTCTCTCTCCTTCCTCCCTGTTCCTATGCAATGCAGCTCTTCAAAACTCTCAAGTCTTGACTTGAACACAGCTTAGTTTGTGTTATTGAATAGCACTCTGGATCAGATTTTGGCATTACAGTTTCTATTATTGTTCTGAAACAGATTTTGCAAGAGGTAGCTTTCACATTTAATTGAAAGGCATACTGCTTCCAAACAGTTTGCTGCTTTAAAGAAACATTGGAGTCATCAGTCATTTTCTGCAAGATAAACGTATACAGCCCAAGTCTCCTTCCATTAAAAAGTGATAATTTAATCTGTATGACACTGTGAGTAAGAATAAGGTTCTCCAATAAAAGGACGGGGGGGTGGGGGGAGGGGGGGAGGGAGAAGAGAAAAACACGCAGAGATGGGTGTCTCAGATACTGCCAGAAGATATAAAACATCTGTTTTGTAAGTACTTTTTCTAACCATGCTTGTGCTTTCACTGTTTTGCAGCAGCAAAGAGAAGAATAACAGGAAGAAAAAAAATCATGTAATTGCTCTGTGCTTTATGTCTTGCCACATCACCATAACAATTCTAGTTAAATGCAAAAACTGTCAGTTACCTTCTGCTATAGCTTTTGTTAATAGCCACGCTTATATCCACTACTCAGTAGCATTTCATACTGCAGAGTTGACCAAACAGACCTTCTATTTCCTTGTTTCTTCCATGGAGAAAGAATTATCTCCTCCATCTGAGGAGGGAATACAAAGGATACCAAAAATTATCCAAGCATTCTCAAGGCCTGCACCAAAGCCTGGGCCTTCATTGTTCGGGTCTTTGTTGACACTTCATACATAAGATGACAACAAACAAGGCTGCATGTGCTCAAGTAGCAGTAAGCATCCTGGCAAATAAGACTGTTGCAAGAAAGGTCACATGAAGGAAAAGGGAACCTCTTTATCAAAAGTTAATCCCTGTGAATAATTCCCAACTGCTAGAATTCCAGAAACGATTCACTCAGCAGCCTGCGGTTTATTAGTATTCTGAAAAGTTTCCATAACTTGTCTGGAAATCTGGGTTACAGTTCATAAACTAACAACTGCAACTGTGTTTGTACAATCCGTTATGGCACTCGCATGCCGTCCTTCCAGCCATGCAAGGCTGCTGAGGCCTGTTGAGACAATGGCCACTCTCACAGGGTTCAGTGCCCCAGCCGTCACTCCCCAGGGCCAGCCCAGCACTATGCCGGCTGAGCATTTCACCAAGAGGAGCTGCGAAGCCGGAGATTTTCTTTCTGTAAAGATAAGAAGCAGATCGCTTCCTACTGCCTCCAATTCACAACTACTTTTAACCTCCAACAATTTTAGCCCCGACGACGAGGAGAACAAACCGCTGCCGCCTAGGTGGGGAGAGCCGGGCCGGGCCGGGCCGGGCCAAGGCCGGCTGCCAGCCACCACCCCTGGCCCGAAGCGGCCCGTTTCGCCGCTGAGGCCGCCTGCTCCGCGGACATGGCGGGGACGCCGCCACGGCCGTCGCCAGGCGCCCAGGGGAAGGCGCGGGGGGGCGGCGGGGCGGCCGCAGGTTTCGCTTTCGCCTTCCCCTCAGGCGGCCCTTTCTGGTTCCCCGCCGCCTTTCCCCGAAATCACGTGGTGCGGCTGTCCCCGCGCGGCCCTCCCCACCCCCGCCACCGCGCCTGCGCACTGCGCCCGGCCGGGCTCCCCGCAGCGCTGTGGGCTGGCGGCGGTGCGCGGAGCCTTTCCCGAGAGGTGAGGGGGCACGGCGGCCACCAGCACCAGCGGGAGCTGCGGGTCGGGGGACACGCTAGCGGGGTGACGAGCCGGCGTAGCTGAGCTCACGGCTCCCCCAGGCCAGCCCTGGCTGCTGTCAGGGCACCGCCCGCGGAGCTTCACGCTTCAGTATCCTACCGCTGGGGCAGCGGGGGGGCTCTCTAACGCTCCGCATCCCGGAGAGGCCGCCCCCTCGCTGTGGGGCCGCCAGACCACACCACCTGGCTCCCGGGCAGCGCTTTCCTTCCGCCCGCCCCACCTGCTCACACACCCCGTTCCCTAAGCGGCCTCTCAGCTCCTGGGCAGCTGCACTTGCTGTCGCACGGTCCCAGCCTCGGAGCCCTGCCTCCCTCCCGTCGCCGGGCAGGCTTGTCTGAGCGGGTGCAGCCCCTCTGCACGTTACATGTGCGGGGCGTCTGCCCACAAACCCCGGGCGGGTACCGGGTCCGGGCAGGGGCCCGGAGGAGCCCCTCGGCGTGGCGGCGGGAGGGGAGCGCGGCAGCGGGAACACCCCGCGTTCCCCACGCGGAAGGGGCTGTAGGCGGGGCAGCGCGGCGCCACTTCTCGCGGCCATTGGCCGAGGCCGCGGGGGCAGGGCTCTGATTGGCCCCGCCGCCGGCCGCCCGCCCCGCGGCTCTGCGGGTATTTCTCGGCGCGAGCGGGGCGCGCGGCGCGGCGGGGCGCCGGAGCGCGGCATCGTCCCACGAGTAAGTGCGGGCAGCGCGCGCGGGGCTGAGGGGGCGGGAAGGGCAGCGCTGTCCGCCCACGCGGGCCGCCGGGCGGCGGGAGGAGGACGAGGACGAGGAGGAGGCGGCGGCGTGCGCGGTGCGGGCGGCAGGGCCGGCTGTCCCCCGCCCTTTGCTCCCGGCTGCCGTGGCGCAGTTTGGCGGCCTGCCCCCGGGAGGTCGGGGGTGACAGGGAGAAAGGAAGCGGTAGGAGTCGGCGGCGTTAGGTGTAGTTGGAGCGCAGCTAGGCAGGAGCCCGAGCTTAGGGGAAGGCACCGTGGGGCACGGCTGTCACCCAGGCACACGGACCGCCCAGGCGCAGATAAAGCCCCTTTCCTCCAGAGGCACAGACGGGCTGCGATCCCGTTGCCCTTGCCCAAGGGAAGACAGAACAACAAAATGAGTTTTCCACCACCTCACTTGTCGGTTTGTCAATGGCAGGCTGAGCCCTGTATCCCAGCATCGGTGTCTCTAAGTGCCTTTTCCACAAAAAGTGCTGATTTCCCAGCCTTTTCAGTGTTTCTCTGCTTGCACCTCCCCAAGGATGGCAGTTGCTGCATTATCATTTTGCGCTGTAACCAGCTCTTTGGGTGGTCCTCTGCCACCTCTCCCAAGTCCTTTCCCAGTCTAGCTGCTTTAAGACACAGGAAGATTGAAGTATCTGTTCATTTAAGAACTAGAGGAAAAAAAAATGGACTGACCATGCATTTAGACAAATTTTTCTAGCTTTCCTCACCAATGTCATGTGGCAGCTGTGTGCCTCAGTGTCACTACAGCAAATTCAAATGCCATGTTACCTGTAACCTGAATCCTACGCACATCAAAACCCTCAATTGAAACATAATAGCCGTTTTAACTCTCATTTACTTCTCACACATAGCGTCCGCAGCTGAGGGAGCTGGCACACAAACTAATGGGGATTTTGCAGGAAGCCACATATAAGAAAGCCCTTTACCCCAAAAGTTCCATGGACAAGTCCTATGACTGTCGGTCTGTGACTCTTTTTTTAAGTTGCAGATGTGAGTGGACTTGAATCTCACCACTCATGTTCTCAGCCTGGACTGTTCCTTGGACGTTTCTTTATGTGCCATTTCCACTACAAGATGCTAACCTGTAGCCAGAGACTATACGTCAGAACACACAACCATTCTGGCATAGAACGTTACTGTACAGCACAGCTTCTCTCGGTCATACTAGTTCATTTTAAGTAATCTGTCTGCTGTGGAGATTACTTAATTTAGCCCCAAAATTTAATTATGGGAACTAAAGCATATAGTAAAAAAACACAGCTCTCCAATACTTCTCCATTTAAAGTGTCTCGAGAACTAGTCCATTTTCAGAGCAGGTAAGTGCAGACACAAAGACCACCTGAGAATGGGCTCTTAGAAGTTTCTTTGATCTTTCACTCACACTTTTTACCACCTTGTGGCGATGAGGAGTACACCTACACCAACAAAAGGTGAAGCTCCACATGCAGGATCTGCATCCTGCAGAGTATATGTATCAAACACACAGGATAGGTATCCTCATTCCTGTGCCCCTATTAAGCAAGAGAGCAGTAACACTGCTGGTACCCTAAGGGATACAAAGGGGGAAAGAAAAGGTACAAAGGGGTTCAGAGGAAAAAAAAAAAATCGCAAGTTTTCATAGAGAGGGGTGATATAGCTCAGAGTTTTTTCATGCGATAGCACACTGTCTTAATTTGTGATTTTTTTTAAATTAAAACAGAAGTTGTATTTTTAATGATTAACTGTCTAAAATTGTTACAGCTGAAAATGATTTTGTTTGCTAGAAACACTTTTCCTTCCTATTCCTCAAGTTTTGCCATTGTTCATGAAAACTTGTATGAGTTACTTTTCACACATTCAGTCCAAATACTGCTTAAACGTTTACACTGACTTTCCCCCCCTCCTCTCCTCAGGATGACCCAGTGGTATCAGCTACAGCAACTTGATTCCAAGTTTTTGGAACAAGTTCACCAGCTTTATGATGACAGCTTTCCTATGGAAATCAGGCAGTACCTGGCACAGTGGCTGGAAAACCAGGATTGGTAAGCATAGAAATTGGCCTTCAGGTTGCGTGATAACCAGTGTTCTCGTGCATGCAGATGGCAGAAGAATACTGGGGGAGCACGCTGCTAGATGAACCTTTGCTGGTAGGATGCTTCAGTAGCTGTGTGGGTGCTACAGCCTGTGTTCCTGCCCCTCTTCGGGGCTTGCTAGAGGGGCCTGACACAGTGTTAACAAGAGTACTATCTCCTATTTCCCTTCGGTTGATCTGCAACAAAAGCAGATGTTTTAAGACCGGTCAGTTACTACCCTGGCAGCTCAGTTTCTCACTGTTCGCAGACTTTGAACTTTTGCCAAGATTTTTGTGGAGTATCATTTAGAAGAGTAGTACAACATGCACGTGCAGGTTTGCTTTTAGCTTCTTGATGTGCATGGAATGAGAAGATGAAATTGCACAGAATGTGGCAAGAATAATACAGAGAAAAACAACATTTCTGCATCAAGGAAAGTAAAGTCAAAATTGAGAGAGTGAAACTGGTTTATGTTTGAAGGTAATTATTACTGCTCACTTATGCTACAAGGGGTGTTGGGGATTAGAAGTACTCCTGTATGCATTTCTAGAATGCTGCACTGAAAGCGCATTTAACACAACCATGTCTTTAATTATTCTAGGGAACATGCAGCCAACAACGTGTCTTTTGCTACGGTGTTATTCCATGACCTGCTGTCACAGCTTGATGATCAATTTAGTAGATTCTTAATAGAAAACAACTTTTTGCTGCAACATAACATAAGGAAAAGCAAACGTAATCTTCAGGTATGCCTGGGGTATATGCCTATGTATTTATTTGAATTGCTTCACTAGTGCAATTGAATGCCTTTAAGCGCACTACCCTACCATGAGGGATTTTTTTCAGAGAGTGTGTGAGAATCCTAATTTAAAAGGCAGAATTCAAATGTTGCTCCACTTTTGTTTTAACTGGCTACAGTTAGAAAGTTACAGTTTCATTACCAATACAGTTACTACAATTTTCTTTTTCCCTAGAGTTCTCAGAAATCGTTTGTAAGGTGTTTAGTATATGTATTTGGAGCACTTACTCGAATATAGTTTCACTTACCCCAGCCCTTCCCTTCCCCAGCCAGTGTCCTCATAAACTTCTGATGCAGAAGAAACACAGAGGGAGAAATCCTTCCCACGTAACTGCAGAACTGCAGTTAATAGCAAAGGACTTGTCATCAGACGGCACTTCTGTGCATCACATCGTACTGATAAAGAAAAGGGCCAAAGTGATTGGTAGTGAGGGGCAGTGCAGAATATATCCTTAGTGGGCTTAATTTGTCATTAGTCAGTCCTCTCCTCCTCCCTTCTCCACAGCCTAGCTCCCACACACTGCAAGTCAGTGACTGGGGAACTGTTTTCCAAGGAGAGGAGAGCGTGACCAGGCTGTACTTATCTGACAGTAACTGCAGATCAGCAATGAAAGATCAGCCAAGGAGGCTGGTACAGCTCAGTGACGCCGCAGGCAGCACCATCCTGGGCAGAGCAGGGCAGTACTCAGTCCAGAGCATGCTTCAACTTTGGATGCATGTAAAACCATGAGGTTGAATTTGTATCCAGCCTCAACTGTGTGTTCATAAATGAGAGCTAATGTATCTCCTTTACATCGCTGAGCAAGAGCTGTACCTGTCAAACTCCAACTACTGCCCTTCAAAACCAGGGTGGCTCTCAAGAGAAGATAAGCTCTCTCTCGGACTGCAGGGAAGTATCTTCCTTCTCCCAGCAATGTCCCTGTCCCTTTCCTGTTATTTTGTGCCACGTCCCATCTCTTCTTACACCGATGAACTAAAATAGAAACTCATTCTTGGAGATGGCTGCATCTGTCACACTGCCTGTAGTCTCAGAGCATGCTATGACTGATGCGTGCCTCGAGGCCTACACACAGTCACCCGCTAATCTTTTTGCCAATTGGTGTACTGATGGACAAGAAATTCTGGGTGTGGACTTTAACAATAGACTGTCTCTAATGCCAGGATAACTTCCAAGAAGATCCAATACACATGGCAATGATCATCTACAACTGTCTGAAAGAAGAGAGGAAAATACTGAACAGTGCCCAGTTGTCAAATCAGGTAACACACGGAATGTCAACTGCAGTTGTATCTACCCTTTCCTGGTATTTGGGACAGAGGGAGTAGAAGAAGACTGAAAGAGGAAACAGGCTGTCCTCTTCTCTGCCCAACAATATGTTTCTTAAAGACATTAGAGTGAACATTGATATGTACCAGCTGGACAGTGTGACTTGTTTGTGCTGTATGAAACATTTGGAGGGGAAATAGCCAGAAAGTAATTTTTATTCCTCAAGCAATGTAAAAGCTGTGGTGTTTTTTTAATGCTTCTGTAGTATAGCCTAATGTGCTCATCAGATTTTATTGCAGTTTAATAATTAACGCCTTCTTTGTCCAGCAAGATTTTAACTTTTTCCTTCTGCATTTTACTCCTGAATTTACTCTGTATTAAGCAGCTGAGCCTTGGTGCTTCTCTGGACTGTGCCTGTGGGAAAATAATGCATCATTCTCCTTATCAGTTATCCCCGAGTATTTCTTTCTAGTTTTCTTTTTTAAGTGAAGCCCACTTCTTTCCTCTGAACCATAGGTAAAGCCATATTCTTCTCCTTTCTCATTTGTTCTCTGACTTTTCATTTTTTTATTTTTTCCTTTGCAAGAACTGTTTTGCAATAAAAAAAAAATTCTGCAGTTGGGAAAGGCATACAAGCAATACAGCTAGATGTAATCCACTTATGTAGCAATAAAGTGATGACTGACCAAGTGTGTTAAGTTCTGATACTGTTATACTTCCCTTTAGGGCAAATTTTTGAATACGTGTTGGTAGAGTAGGAAGAGCACTCAGGCACAGGCTTTCAACAAGTGGCCTAATGCAACTGTGTCCAAAACAGCTCCTCCAAAAGTGTGACTCTGACAGAGCCGTTGAAGCTGCAGCACAGCTGTTCAGTTCCTGTTCTGGCACCTAACATAAAGCATTCACAACTGCCTTTCCAGCTATGTGATATATTTAGGCCATTCAAAAGGGAAATAAGTCCTCCTATACTTACTGTTGGCACTAGGTACAACACCATGCTTGCTGGTAAACATTCTCATTTCCCAAAGCTGAGAAGATAAAATGCAGAGCAAGCATGATTATAAGCATCATAAAAACCAGAGGAGAATCCCAAATCTTAGAGTATCCTCAGATGCCTTAATAGTCTGACTCAAATCTATGATTGGGGACCTTTAGCATTTTAATAAAATAAATACTTTAGATGAGCTTAGCTTAAATTGAAGTGTTAATCAGAGCAACAATGCATATCTGACTGTCCTGCATTGGAGGATCAACAAGTTTCAGACACCACTAGTACTGTTAATGTGTGAAATGAAAAATCCTGTCTTTGAAATTACTGCAGCTCTCCCCAAGCGATGCCATGCAATAAACTTCCTGAATGATATTGAGGTCAGCTTTCAAAGAACTGTACAGAGATTTAAAATGTGCTTGAATGCCCTGTAGGAAAAAAATTGCATACCAGGTTGTCCTGTTCACACACACCTATCCTTGTTCTTGCTCTTAGCCCATTTCTCCCTGTATCCTATATGGATGAATCATCTGACTCTTGATGTAGATGTCATCCAGCCTTCAGGATTGTTGTTTTCATTAAGTACGTTTAGAAGATACATGAAGATAAGCAAAGTAGTGGAGTTGTGCAGAGAGAAAACAGAATATGTTTATAACTTTATATTACTGTGATGAAAAGAATGTGGTATCACTACACAACAGGCATTTTAAATCTTCCCTTGTTTCTTGCAAATTCACCCAAACTCAATTTTGTATTATAAAACCTTAGTGTGATTGATAAAAATAAGCCATGCTTCATCAGGCTGTTTGTTAACAAAAGCCACTAAAAAAAAGTATTTGCTGTCACAGGTGACGCTAGTTTGATTCCTGTTGTTCTGCTTGCCTCCCACAGATGCAAGTGGGGAGCATACAGAACACCATGACTGGGATGCTGGACAAACAGAAGGAGCTTGATGTGAAAGTTAAGGCTGTAAAAAACAGTGTTATAGTAAGTATAGTATAACTTTAAGTGGTCTTTGACTCACATGGGTTGAAAAGCTTTCAGTATGTAAAATAAGACTTTCTAAAATGATGAGTAAAAATAAGAGTTGAAAACCAAACCATTACCTATCACCAGTGACTATTTGAAAATAGAAAGTAATTATCTGTCAATAGCAACGTAATACAGACTGGGATTCGACTGGTCTATAAGATAAAATGTCTTGTGCTTAAATTTTAGCAACAAAAACTTTTTACCCATCTGAAATACTAGTAACTAAGGAAAACTCTTAAGAAATCATATACTGACCGTTTTGTTGTTAACTAGAAGATAGATTTGCAGTTAACATATAGATGTTTGTTATCTTTACAAATACTGTCACGACAGAAAGCTTTTCTCCAAGCAATACCTAAGAATTTGAAGGTTTGTTTAAAACACTGCCGTTCCAAGTTTTTTCACTGTAGCAGCCCAGGTTCTCCTGAACTCTTTGAGTTTATATGGCTAGACGGTCAGATTTTAGTTAGCCAAAAGAAGAGAGGGAGGGTGAATAGAAGGTGATTTAGTTTAGTGGTATTTCCTGTTAGGGAGTTCCAGGAAAAAGGCATTGCCATGAAACCAGACTTCATCTCTGTAAATGTCTGGTGCAGGCAGTTCCTAATCAGAAGTCTTGCATTACGTGGAAGTATTAAATAACTGTGACTACTTTCATTTGTGCTTCATAGGATGTGGAGCAAGACATCAAGACATTAGAGGATATGCAAGATGAATATGATTTTAAATGTAAAACCTTGCAGAGTAGAGGTGAGCAATTCATCAAGAACATACCTTACTCCATATAGTTCATAAGAGTAAACTCTGCTGTCTTATGTCATGAAACTCAACCTAATAATATGCAGCCAAACTTATTGATAATATTCCTCCTTTATGCTGAAACCTAAATTCCTGAAAATACATTCTCTGCATCTGTCTGTTCTTACAAGGAAGACATTCCTTTGTCCTTTACGTCCCTTTGCTACTGGAAATAGCAAACCCTATAGATTCCGTGACTGTTCGACCAGACATCTAAATAGTTAAGTTTAGGCTTCTCTTTGCCATCTTGTATTTCACAAATGATTCCCTGCTTCAGGTTTTGTAGGCCTTTGTGTACTGAGGGAAGCACATGCAGCTGTAGTCCACACTTGTTTCATGCTATAGATCTGTCTTTTTTTTTTGACTACTTTGTTCTAAAAAAGGCTGCAGTTTCCAGCACAAATTGGCAGTTGGCTGTCCCTCAGAAGAGGGCCATGTTCAGAAGATGCTAAGGAGAACACTGGGCCATGATCATGCTTTTTGTATTTAAGGGTAGGTAGCGCTTCTGTGAGGCAGACAGGAACCTCTAACTGGAGGTCAGTAGGCAGCAGAGGTAGTAGCAAGGGCACTTACGTAGGATCTGGCCTACCCTCAGGAGGCTGTGAATATCACAGAATCATCAAGGTTGGAAAAGACCTTGAAGATCATCTAGCCCAACCATTAACCTAACACTGACCGTTCTCAACTCCACCATATCCCTCAGCCTTTGAAATAACCTAGCAACGGAAGTTAACTGTTAAGTAACATGAATGATTCATGTCTGAAGTCAACATGAGAACAAGTTATCCTGTGAGTATCTTTACACAATATAATGGTTATTGGAAATCAGGTTCTTGCTCTAAAAAGCAAGCAAACTCACATCTCAGTTACTTCACCAGGACAGTGGCTTTTCCTTGCATTAGTGCTTTAAGTGGAGTATCTGTCCTTTCAGAAGGGGGGGGGGGGGGTGGGGGCAGAAAGAATAAAAAAAAATCTAGGAGGCAGTAAATATTTCCTCCCTTAAGCTTTAAAAGTATACTTTACTTGACATTAACCAGGCAGGTCCCCTTCCTCCCCTTAGTGTTTCCCCTGCCCATACTTCCCTGGTCTCACAGGAGCATGACTTGTTGCACTCCTTCAGCCCCACCTTCACAATTTTGACTTATTTTACAGAGCATGAATCCAATGGTGTCTCGCAGGAGGAGTACAAGAAAGAACAGATGAATCTCCAGAAGATGTTCTTATCACTTGACCTTAAGAGAAAGGTAGCACTCTAGTTTTCTTTCAGAAGGCAACAACATTTCATTTTCATTGGGTTGACATAAGTTATAAAAGAGAATATTTCTACTATCAGTTGAACAAAGGTTTCATTTTTTCCATCCTGACTGAAAATCTAGAATCTCAGTAAGCAATTACATTTCTCTTGTAGCAATCTTTATCAAACTCTGTCAGGTAAAGCTAAAAGAACTGTGAGAAGGAAGAGTTTCATATCAATAGTCATGTTCTTGAGGAAAAACTGATTACAAAATTTGCAGCTCAGAGTAAATGTGCTCACTCTCATTGCAGTACTCAAGTCTACAGCAAGCACTGGGTGATCCCAGATACACACTTGGGGCACACATGGATGTGAGACATAGGCTCTTCAGAATTTAGTGATACTGAATATGAATTGTTTCTCCACTTATTCTAGCAAATATTCCAACTAAAAACAATGTTTTGGAAAACATCCTCTGTTGACAGAAACTATTGGTCCTTGCAGAGTTTTGCAAGACAGATAGCATTAGCTAAAACATTACTTAGTTTTTCTGAATATTTTTAATAAACAGGGTAATTTAATATTCTGTATAGGAAGTGGTGAACAAGATAGTACAGCTGCTGAACACCACAGAGCACACACAGAGTGCTCTTGTTAAGGAAGAGCTCGTGGAGTGGAAGCAGAGGCAACAGACTGCATGTATTGGTGGCCCACCCAACGCCTGTCTTGACCAGCTGCAGAACTGGTAAGTCTCTAGTCAAGGACTGTACTGGACAGGAACTTGAAGTGTTATGAAGAAATGCCAGATCTGTAAAATATATTGATTATTTATATTATGCATTTTTCATTCTGTCAAGCATAACTATATTCCATTGATTTTATAACCTCATTGCATTTCTGATGAGCAACAGGTGTTCTCTGTGCACTGCCTAGTCCTTCGGGACAGTCACCTGGCTGGTGTCTCAGCATTATTGCGATACAAAAGCATGCTAAAAGTAATAAGACTGTGTAATTGTAGGTTCACCATTGTTGCTGAAAGTCTACAGCAAGTTCGTCAGCAGCTTAAAAAACTTGAGGAACTGGAACAGAAGTTTACCTATGACTCTGATCCCATCACAAAAAATAAACAAGTTCTGCAGGACCGAACACACAGTCTTTTCAAACAACTCATCCAGAGGTAACAGACAAGAGGGTCTCTCTGTGTTTGCATGAAGAAATGGATGGAGAGCCCCTTCCCTTCCATTCCCTCAATATTTCCTGCATGATAACTTTGCATTTTCTGAGGTTTTCCTAGGTTTGTCAGAAACATTAAACTAAATGACCATTTTTGAGATTTACCCTATTTAGGGTTTCCACAGGTTTAAGCCCATGGAAATGGTTTGTGATCAGTCATCATTTAAGTTAGCAGGAGGTATGCTACAATATGCACTGTTTACAGAATCAAACTCCTAGTCTGTTAGTCCATGTCTTGCTTTAAACTTCAGCTCTGCAAAGTTCAGGTAAATGGAGGGAAGAAACCATCTGCACCAAGCTATGCCCGCAGTAAATACACACTAGATTCTCCAGCCCTTTGTCTCTGACTGCATCCTCTTTGTCTCCAGCATAGGGAGGCCAACCATATCGCTGTAGCTTCTCTATGATGCAAGCTACCGTAGCTGGTAGTTGCCCTGCATAAGATCAGAGTCGCAGATCTGTAAACCTACAGTAGACAGTAATTTGTGCTGCACAAGACTTGAAACTAACAGATAAAAGCGGGGGGTCGTACAGTAGGTAACAGCCTGTTATGGGGTGCTAGAACCCAGGTGTCCAGAGTCCTGTTCAGATGCTTTGACCACTGATCTTCAATTAGAAAACACAGGTACTGCTTTTCAGTGAAGTGAAGGCAATAAGGCAGAGCTATACAAGTCCAGCTGCTGTTTAGTTATCTTGCCTGTCAGCGTAGTGAAAGGAAAAGTCTCCATACCGCATAGGACTTTGTAACAGCAGAAATACTTCAGAATTTATGTCTACATAGCAGAGCGTTACACAAAAGGTGCCTGAGACAGCAACAGTTTGGGGTGCCCGAGAACAGGTTAGCATCAAGGATTTGCTTCATGGGCTTAGTTAGCCCTCATCAAATCCCCAGCTCGCTTACCCAGCTCCTGTGCACGTGGTGTTACACAGCACCGTGACCGTAAGAATTTAGCAAGCACTGAGAGCGGCAAACAAAGCAACACTTCTCACTTGGATTATGCATCACATCACAGTGTTTACATGCTGTTTGCTTTCAGGGAAGTTTGAGGTAGCACTCTCCCTCCTCAAGCCATCAATGTGTTTAGAAAAAGCCAACCCTTACAAAATCACTTTATACTTGCAGTATTTTTAGCGCTGTTGATAGAAGTGAAACACACACACAGACCTCTGTATAGATTGAAACTCAATGAATAAAGTGTATAGTACTACTGGTAAGTGACCATTCTTTTAAAGTTCACTTTTTATGTAACTTCTTATTCCTTAAAGACAACATTGATAAATCGAAGTGTCTTTAATCTGTTCTTTCCATAGCTCCTTTGTGGTAGAGAGGCAGCCTTGCATGCCAACGCATCCTCAGAGGCCCTTGGTTCTGAAGACAGGAGTACAATTTACTGTAAAGCTTAGGTATGTTTTCTCCTTCCTCCTTGTTTTGTGGTAAGCCTTCCATGTCGTTGGCTTCTTACAGCCGAGAGGGCTGCCTGAGTGCTAAGGCAAGGAGGGGAAGAGAGTGTCATGTGGCACTGGGATATCTTCTAGCAGTTTAACTTGTATTTAGCTCTTATCCTTTGCCAGAAGGGGGGGGGGTATTGAGTGTATAAAACACATCAAACAGCAGAAGACACACACAGATCACTTTGTCATTCAGAAGAATAATTCATTTGCCCATCTAGTGTCCTCTAAATCAGGACCTGGGATCAGTGTCTGCAGACCTTGCTGATTGATGCTGTCACTGCAAATGTGATATCTTGTATGGAACAAGCTTAGAGCCAGTATGTGACCTTGAGTTGTGCAGCTTAAATAAATCTGTGATAAGCAATGCAATAGAATACAACCAGTATTTTTGCAATTGCAGTAATTAAAAAAACCCTGTCTCTTTCCAGATTGCTGGTGAAGTTGCAGGAGTTGAACTACAACTTGAAAGTGAAAGTTTTATTTGATAAGTACGTTACATTTTTCTCATCCCTGTATACATTAATGGTAAGCAGTCCCCATGTCCAGAAATCCAAAAGGCAGTCATATTTTAAGTGTTGAGTTGTCCAGGAGCAGGCTGATTCTCTATGGCAGCAGGTACAACCCTCCTTTTCTTACACATGCCCTTGCTCTGAATCTGTCTTTGCCATTAGGGACATGTCACAGAGTACAGAAGGCCTCAGCACTTGCTTTAAGGGCAGGGAAAGAAATGGAACAGGTTCTCCAAGATAACAGCAATGGCTGTGAGGTCATGAAATGGGGCTGTGCTTTTAAAAAAGCAGGTGGGGTTTTGTCTTCACATCGGAGTCTTTAAGGGGCAGTCTGTTCACTTGAAGCATCTCTAGGGTCCAGAAACTTGCTGGGAATGGGGGCAAGGATAAGAAGTTCTCATTGGATGTGGGAGCTGAGGTTCTGAGAAATGCACCAGATATAATGCAACTCAGTAAAATCCTGAGTGTTGGGAAAACTGATTCCAGTGATGCAGCAATTTATTCAAAAAGTTGGATGCCTTGAAAGCAGATTTAGAGTGAGAGTACTATATAGTTTTTTCCTCAGAGCAAGAGTTAAGCCTATATAGTAAAAGGACAGACTTTATTGTAAAGCCCTCATGGCAAAATTTAAGCCTCAGTAGAAGATATCCTGTGTAGTACAATATTTAGATTCCTTGAACCAATTACCTCCACCTTTGCACAAAAGATTTCACAGAAGTATTTTACTAGTTCTCAGTCAGCTACTAAGACAAACACCCACATTTCCTATGTCTGTGGCAGAATCTTGAAAAGATTTTTTTGTCATTTTTGTCTTTTATTTTTTTTTGACAGAGATGTGACCGAGAAGAACTCAGTCAAAGGGTATGTGGCATTACAGTTTGATATATTAATATTGGGTTCTTCCAATGAATTCGAGACACTTAATTCTTTTCTGTCCCTCTTTGTGAAGGTTCAGGAAATTTAATATTTTGGGAACAAACACGAAAGTAATGAACATGGAAGAATCTACTAATGGAAGTCTAGCAGCAGAATTCAGGCACTTGGTAGGGGATTTTTTTTTTCTTCTGTTGACACATCCGTTGTGTGGCTAGAGGGTGTGGTAAGAAGGAGACAGATTGCTTTTGTTGTTATTATTTACTTTTGTATAAGAGGAGCTGTGAACATGTCTTTTTCATTGTTCTTTCCTTTTTGAAATCTTTGGCCTGTTTCAGTTGGGATGCTGTTGCTTTTGTCACTGAAATAGGGCAAGAAAGGCAAACAAAAATATTTGCTACCACACAGCTTACGTTGCAATGAGTTCTTTGGAGGACAAAGAAAAAGAAGCTCAGAAATGCTGGTTTGGGCCTTTCAGACAAAGGCCCATAGGTAGCAAAACTTGAAATAGATTAAAGAGCTTTGAAACTGGAAGAGGGAAATTGTCTCGCAGGGCAGGTACAAGAAATTCAGTGCCTTCAGCAGACTATACAAGCACTTTTGATCTGCAAATTGAGAGATAAATCAGATTCCTGTTGTGATGACAGAACCAAAGGAAAAATTAAAATCCTGGATAAGTGAACATGGAAGTCTCCCTTCCTCCCTTCAGTTGTCCAGAACAGAAGAACAGACACTGTCTAGAGTTTACTGTCCAATTTAGAGGGGTACTTTGATAAACCAGTATTTAATCTGATCCTTCCCGATTTCACACTGCTGCTGTTCTTATAAGGCCTCTTAAAGGCATTACATCATAAGGGCATGATATCTGTTTTCACAGATGAATGCTTTATGAGTATGAATGAAGAGTAGTAGTTACCTATAGTTTAATCCTTTGGCTTCCACAGCTGAGAATCAAATAGAATCAGACTCTAGTGCAGCAAGTTTGCATACAGTTGAGCATTTAGAGCATGCAAGGATTTTCATCCTTTACCACTTTCATTTGTGGCCAGGTAAATGAGTGACAGGGTTTTTTGTTTGTTTGCAGCAACTGAAAGAACAGAAAAATGCAGGAAGCAGAACAAATGAGGTAAGCAGCACTAACCTTTTTCACAAAGCTTTTGCATAATACTGAAATGGCATTCAGGCATTTGAGTCAGTGCTCTGGTCAGTGCCATGAAGAACACACAGGATGACAAATCCACAGGAAAGTCCAGTGTTTGTAGGAGGTAATCCATATAGGAGGTGTCTACAGATGAGAACTACTGTCAGAATGGTAGTCCCTCTGGACTCTCCCTCACAGACACCGAGTTTTAACAGGGCTTTCTGTCAAGGGCAGATTTTTCTGTGGCTTCAGGATAGGAGCCAAAAAAAAAAAAACTGCCTAGAAAGTACCTATTCTAACAGGCAGTTTTAGGAAGTTAGCATTGTCACTTGAGTTTGACCTTTAAACCGTTTCTAAGGTTCAGAGCAAGTAACCTCCGGCAGAAAAGGTTTTTCACCCAATGATAAATCCCTCACCTTTCCCCACCAAGCAATTTTCAGTCCCTGGAAGGCTTTTGGTTTTTAATTACTTTTTTTCCCTTTCTTTAAAGGGTCCTCTCATTGTAACAGAAGAACTTCACTCTCTGAGTTTTGAGACACAGCTGTGCCAGCCTGGCTTGGTAATAGACCTAGAGGTATGTCTTAAATGAAAGAAATGGACTTAAATTACTGGATGTCACTCATGCCAAGAATCTAAACTTAAAGTACTGTAATATCAAACTCAGTTATTTCAAAAAAACACATGAATGACACTTCATAACATCTCTGTATATACACATACAGTGAGAATGTGTCAGATCTCTGGATAAATAAGAGATGTGCTTTGCAAAGTATCTGATAAACAACCCTGTGTTTTAAGTTCTCTAGGTATCAGTTTCCATATATTTCAGAAGCAATATGCTAAGAACTGTTACTGTCACTGCTATCATAACCAACACTAAATGGAAGTATTTACCAGACAAAAATCTTCTGACACTTTCTAGTACTTCATCATACTGACTGTCTCCTCTACACAGACACTTCAGGTGAAAGAGTTAAGACCACACAAGCAAGAATTACAGTGGAAGTGTGTTTGTGGGCAGTCTAGAGGAGGACTGCAGCAGGGGTACAGGGTAGTCCAACATGTTTTCTTCTGTGTCCCTTCCAGACCACTTCCCTTCCCATTGTTGTCATCTCAAACGTGAGCCAGCTTCCAAGTGGATGGGCTTCTATCTTATGGTTCAACATGCTGTCTACTGATCCCAAGGTATTTGGAAAAAAAAAAAGTGTGACATTACACTGTGTGTAATTTTCAAGCATTTTCTGTATCCAAGTGGCTGCTGCATTTTTTCCATGCTTTCAGGGGGTAAAGAAGGGCACAGTGATTTACTTCCCTATCCTAATGTTTGAAACCCACATGAGGATAGTATATATTGTATGCAGTTTATACAGTACACGGTGAGAAGCCAAATAAACATTCAGGAGTTCAAATACAGTGCACTTGAGTAATCTAGGAATTCTACCTATGGGGAGAAGACATCTCCAAAGCAGAGTCCCAGAGATTGCTTTTCCTGGTAAAGAGTGCCTGTCAGAAGAGCAGCTTGCTTTTGCAGAGTTGTCTCAAGCTGACATCCGTTTTTAAATCTGCATTTTGTTTTGGCAACACACTTTCATAAATTTAAACAGCATTCCAAAATTAACATTTATTAACTATAGATTGTATTTTTCCCTTCCATTCTAGAACTTGTCCTTCTTTCTGAATCCACCTTACGCAAAGTGGTCTAAACTTTCTGAAGTTCTGAGTTGGCAGTTTTCTTCTGTAACAAAGAGGGGACTTAATGCAGATCAGCTGAGCATGCTGGGAGAGAAGCTACTTGGTATGGTTTACGTCCATTGCAGCTGGCCTGTTTGAATTGAAGCTAATTCTACATCTTTTCTGCAATCCGTTTGAAGTTTCATTTCCTCTCACACTATCACTTCATAGCAAAGAAGTGTTTTTCAGTTTTCAGTATGGTAGAGTTTGTAAATGAAGGTCAGGTCACAACAAAATCTGCAGTTCTGGCTTAGGTGTTTGGTGCACTAGGGCAGTGCAGATTGGGGCTACTTCTGCCTTTTGAAGAGCTACTGAAGAAATGTGCATGTTTATCCAGTCTTTGAGATGGCTGTTTCTTGGTATTTTTTTGTTTTTAAATCCCTCTCCATTAATTTTAACTTCACACACACCCCCAGATACAACAGGGGTTTACTCTGTCTGCATAAACACAGTTGCAATGACAAAGTGCAAACGCTCTGAAACTATTAAAGGATATCAAATTGAACATCTCCCAATCGAGAGTTCTTAGTAAAAGCCTAATCAGCCATGACTTTTGTTTTCAGACTCCTTGTCAGTTTGCCTGATAGGCAGGGCACTTGACGCTGCTACTGAGTTTGCAGAGTAGACTCTAGATAAAAATATTGTTGATTCAGTATATTCCACTAAGTTTTGGGAATCATTTATATTTAAAGAGAGATGACACTAGTGGATCTAGGCATTAAGTGCAGAATTCTAGTCTCTTAATGCCCTTCCTGATTTCCCCAAAGCATAAAATCTGACAAAAAGCTTACTGATTTAATAGATTTTCAGAATTCTACAAGGAGATGAATTTTTTTAGTTTAATTAACCGTCACAAAGACAAAGCAAACACTGACATATTTCTGTGGTCAACTTGCATTTTAGAACTTCAGAGATTTTGCCAAATTCTGGTAACAGTAGGGATGATATTTAGATCTTACCTCTATAGCTAAAAGTTTTTCACTACTGGAAAAAAAAAAATCTAGGTAGTTGAACACTACATATTCAGGATTCCTTAGTGCAAGGGGACACAGAATCTAACAGGGTGCCAGGATACAACTCACCTGCTGGTTTTGTGCTGTGAAAGTTGACAGAATCTTGATCTCTAATGCATCAGCCTTCAGAAACAAGCTCCCTAACCCAATTTATTTTTAGAGAAATGAGAGGGGAAAACCAGCATATTTCTGACTTTATTGAAATCCCTAGCATGGTCTATAATGAAAAGACTGGCTCAGAATACAGCGGGGGTCTGCAAAGCTCTAGCTGCTGTAGTCACGGCCTAGGATTTTCTTTGTGGTTTGGATGCGATTGTGGAACACTCGACAAAAACAAGACAGGGGGCAAATGATTACAACAGGAATGAGATGAGTCTGTGGTTGGAAAAAACCTAGGAGTCAAGAGTTTCCGGGGCAAAAGCCTACAAGTCACCAGAATTGAAACAGGAAAGTGCTTAATTCTCAAAGATACTGTGGGGTATGCTGAGCTCCCACAGACAATCTTACAGGTTGCAGTCTTTGTTTTGCTAGAGATGAGGAAGATTTCAGTCTCCTTCCTTCAAGCATTTTGAAACTGGCAAGTGTTAGGCATAGCACAGCATAGGAAGCATCAGAATGAATTGATTCCCATCACACAAAGTCTGTTTAAATACATCTGGTCATTCTGATGCAGTGAACTTCCCCAGAAGGGAGCTTTGCAAGCTCTCCCTGCACTAGCCACAAAAATACTGTAGCCTTCCTTTCCCTTTATCAGTCCAACAGCTCAGAGTTGTAAATAAACACAGAACTTCGTGCTCTAAGTACATTCCTTTCAGCCTTACCAAGTAACTTGTGGAACCTGACTGAAGTCAATTTATTCCGTTCAGGGCCAACAAGCGGAGGATCTCACGATGGCCTCATACCTTGGACAAGATTCTGCAAGGTATGAATACAGTTTAAAAACTGAGATGGAAGACAGAGCTTTGTCTTTGTTTGTTGTGGGGTCTGTTCAGGGTTTTTTTTTTTTTATTTGGCTGGATTTTTTTCCAGGGTGCTTTGTTTTTCAGTAGTGTACCTTAATTATTCTAGAGCTTACATGGTTGTGAGGTTTTGGTGGTGAGGTTCAAGTAGCAGCAGCAGGAGGGAAGTCTTGTAATAGCAAGGAGTAGAGAATTTTGAGGTTGCTTTTGAGCCATATAAACTATAGAAAAATTAACAGAATAGTTCTCCATTTTGACTATTACAGAAAATGTCAAAAAAACCCAGCAAGATGAATAATTCTTCTGTCATAGTGAAGGACATTTCCCAGACCAGGGGAACTGGAGTAGTGTGAGGATTAGCACAGGGCAGCCAACATAGTCATCGTGATGGCAGAAAACCACATCATGAGATTTCATAACCCTGGCTGCAGCAAGACAGGAGGAATCTTTGCACTTTCTTTGGCTTTAGACCCTAAACTGGTATCCGTAAGCAGAGGAGAGGACAGCAGGCAGGAGCAGACTCCAGGGGAAAAGCAAAGCTCTGGTGACCTGTAAGCACTCAAGTTCATTAATATGGGTGTCTCATGAGGAATTGAAATCTGAGTCTGAACAGAAAGTGTCCCTAAGCTGCTCTGCTAGCCAGCCTGGTCCAATGCCCCATGGGACAGTTTGGATGTCCAAGAGCTCAAATAAGGATAGTGCCCTGGCAGGCCTGTTCTCTTCTCCTGGACCAGTGTCATTGCATGAGAGGTGATGGATACCTGGTTTTGGGTACTGTAGGCTCAGACAGGCATCTCTCCCACACTACCTCTTGCCTTAAGATTCAGTACATGCTTCATTCCCAATAGTTTCTGTCCTTTTGGAGTAGAGAAACAGAAAGGGGAAAAAAAGTCATGAGAGAATAAGGGGAGGGTGGGAAAGAAGAAGGAAGGGAAAAAAATGCAAGAACAAACAGATGCTGACAGGATTGAGAGCTTGCTTCCTCTCTGCTCATGTTTCATTATCTGTGTTTTCCCCGCTCCTACCTCTGCCTTTCCATATTCTGAATTTCAGGAAAATATAAGCGATAAAAATTTCCCCTTTTGGCTGTGGATTGAGGGAATCTTGGAGCTTATTAAGAAACACCTCCTGTGTCTCTGGAATGATGGGTAAGACCTGAGTGAAGTTAACAAAGATGTGGTCATTGCCTCAGACTTCTCATTTAGGCTAGGAGCTGCATCCTCAGGTTGTGAGGTTGTTTGTGCAGATACTTTGGATCCAATAAAGTGGAATTTGCAACCAGAAAAAAATGAGGCAAATGAATTCTAGTCATGAGGAAGCCTCTGAGGCAGCTGCTTAAAGCAAAAGCATCAGATGACCAAGCTGACCCATTTGTCACAGAGCCGGGCTTTGAATGTTAGATTTTTTTTTGCCTCTGTTCCTGCTGTAAGTTAGTTCCTTCCACACCCTAGAGCAGAGCCACTTTGTGTTTGACAGGGAATACTGAAGTACAACAAAGTATAAGTTATGAAATGATCATCCATCTTAAAAACCAAAAACCCTACCTATGAGCAAACATTGTTGTGAGCCTCCTGTGGGTGGCAGCAGCTAGACTCTGAACTGTATCTGCAGTAGGAGTCCAGAACATCTTTACTGATTTTAGTAGAGTATTATTAAGTAGTAAGACTCTGCCAGGTGGAAAACCAGTTCCATTTTCCCTTTACTTGGTTTAGTAAACTTTTCATTCTGGTATTGCCGATTTCAGAACTAACAGCTGCCAGAAACTGCATTTTAGGTTTAGCCACATTATGAAACCCTGTCAATAACACTCGCATGGAGCATTCTAGTATCCCACAAGTGCACAGGATCTACAACAGCAGGATTGCTCCATCTTGCTACGTTCAGCAGCAGGCTTCAAGTTGTTCTGCCCTAGCTCCAGATGAGTTCTGTTAAAGCCCTTTATAGTACAAGCCCTGTTTCACTGCCTGAAACCTATATATTTCTTAGCTAAGGGGAGTCCAGTGCAGCAGGAATTTTTGCTACCATCACTGAAGCAGAGTTGCAGTTCTGTCCCGTTTGGTGTTCTGCCTCAGTAGGGCTGTGTGCCTACAGGATTGTTTTTACACAGTCTTGAGTAGCATTACTCATTGCTCTCAGTTACAAGAGCAATCCCCTGTTTAGGGTTTAACAAAAAGAATTGGTGCAAGTTAGATCCTGAGTGTAATCAAAACCAGAGATGTAGTACTATGAGTTTCTCCTCTCTCAGCTGGCTTTGTTAGGTAATCCCAGATCTGTTTCCTAGAAAGGCAGAAATTAAAACTGAAGAGAAAACTCTTGCCAACTGCAAAGATACTCGGGTAGGAAGAGACAAATCTATAGGGTTCATTAGGATAGAGACTCCCCTTGTATACAAAATAATAAGTATTACAGCCTCAAGAACACTTGCTTTTCTTCATATCTGAGGTACAAGAAAAGCAAAGGCCTTTCATTATACATAGGATATTTGCTACCTAAAGCATGCCACTTAAAAAGAACCACCAAGAATAACAGAACAAAATCTTAGAACCCCATAAACAGGACACCTTACAGCATCTGAAATTCTAAGCAAAATCATGATTGTTTAGTAGTTTTTGTGTAAAAAGCACTTTCCCTAACTTAACACACAGAACAGTAGTAGTACTCAAAGCTTCATTACTGATGGAGCATTTTGAGGAATAAGAAGCAGTGCAAAGAAATTATTACCTTTTTAAAAAAGCAGTTGGGGGCTTGACCAGGGTTACGCTCTGATGCTGGCTTGTACATCTCCCTCCCCAGCACCCGTTCAGACCAATCTATTTCTTATCCTTACCTTGGCCTTCTACACAGTGGCATTTGCTGACCATAGGGAATTTGGGGAGGTTGAAGTCATATAAGCTTAACAGCTCATCTGGAAAATGTGTGCAAGGAACAAAATAAACCCCACACCTGTGTGGTTGCAGTCTGGTAGGTAACAAACTTCATTTTATCAGCCAAAGAGGAGAAACAACTGTTCCTTAAGATGCTTTTGAAGTTAAAACTGCTAGCTGAGATCTGGCCATATTATACCTGTATAACTTATGCTTCCACAGCCCAGCTTTCACAGCAAAGGACAATTGCTTTTATTCCAAACGCAAAAAATTGTTTGTATAAGCCACCAGGCCAAAGGAGTGCTGAGGGAAACTGTGGTGAGTCATGACTTCCACCAGTTAGCTCCAGCCTGTCAGCCCTACTGCTGCTTTCCAGCTCTTCACAGAACAAAGTACTTCACCTCTTAAGTGACAAAAGCTTTTTAGTTTTCCTAGCTAGCCCAGCACAGCTTAGATTTTATGTTGAGGAGTAAACCCAACTATTTCTTTTCAACATTACAGCTGCATCATGGGTTTCATCAGTAAAGAAAAAGAACGTGCCTTATTGAAGGACCAGAGTCCAGGAACATTTTTACTAAGATTCAGTGAAAGCAGCAAAGAGGGAGCAATCACATTTACTTGGGTAGAAGGATCTCAAAATGGTAAGTCAGTAACATAGAACACTTTTATCTTCAAAATATAAACTGAGATCAGAACAAGAAGCCTTTAAGCCCTTCTCTCTCACACCAAGAACCACTACAATACACCACCCTAGCAGTGCTCCCACCCTTAGCAGCAGTAGGCCATAAACAATAGCAGACACATACCTTACTCAGTGTTGCTCATAAGCTACACAGTGGATTGTTCAAGGTTTCAGGTAGGACTAGTGGCACTTCCTGGGTGCTGCTTCTGGCCTAGAAGTTTGTTGAGGACAGGCTGCCCAGGCTGTCTCCTCTGCCTCCTTAGGGTCTCTCTCAGTAAGACACACCTGCATCTCCCTCCAAACCCACATCACCCATCAGGAGATTTCTTTCCCAGGAAAAGTTCACTACAGCCACATTCAGTCCTCTGTATTGTTCTCTCTTACTACTTCAACTTCTGTGCAACACCCCTTTCTTCTCAAACAGTTTGCTTTAACTCGTGGTCCAACACATTTGTTTCTTCCTTCATTCTCCCTAAGCAAACCACATATTCACTTACTTCATTATCCAAGTAGTTCTCCTTCCTCCCATTTCCAGAAGGGCTGATGAAGACCTTACTTCTTCAGTTAGCTAGACTGTTCTCTCATCTTCTTTTAAGGAAGCCTAGACACTTAAAAGCTGCAAAAAGATACAATCTCCCCTGTACCCATCTGGGTTCTTCCCTTATCATATTGGTTAAATCAACTCCACCTGCCAGGATGGCACAGCTGTTGATACTTGGATGAGCCCAAACCCTACAACAGCTGGAAGAGAAACTGCTGAATATACCTGAATGACTTCTTCCCCTTTTCTGTCTTCATACTTGACACATCCAAAAATTAAGCAAAGGAGCGTGATAGTATTTGGAGCATCCAGGGAAGCTTTATCTGTCTCTATTTATGATTCATAAGAGCTCTAAGTGGTGTATTAGGGTCAAGCTTCCTAACAGGCTGTAGAGTTTGAATGACATCATTTGGAAGCAGGTTGAAAAAGTAGCACAGCTTCAATTAGTTAATAAAACTGAAGTTAATTTGCATGGACAGGTCACCCCAGTCATCCTGAATACAAAACACTCCCAGAGCCGTCACTATGTGCATAGCCCCCCATATGCCTGTCTACCCCACAAAGCAATTATGCTCCCTTGGACAGTCATTAAATACTTAACCTGCAGCACAATAGGTGCAAAATAGGTACAGTAGGTCTAAAATAGGTACAAAAGGTGAGACTTTTGCTCATGTGACCTCTGAATTTGTGAAAGTGGCTGCAGTGTTTCTGGACAGTTTTACAAAAAACTTTGAAACCACTTCTCTCCTCTGCAGAGCCCCAGTTCCATTCGGTAGAACCATACACCAAGAAGGAGCTCTCAGCCGTCACTTTCCCTGATATCATTCGCAACTACAAAGTGATGGCAGCTGAAAACATTCCTGAAAATCCCCTGAGATTTCTGTACCCAGATATACCCAAAGACAACGCCTTTGGCAAATACTACTCCAGGCCTAAGGAGGGTGAGTGCTATAAATGGCTCATATAGTGCAAGTGGGATGTTTGTTCTTGAGGTGTTTGTGTGCTGTATAATTTCTGTGGCACAGAAGGAAAGGGTGGTAGTTGGGCTGGATGTCTTGGCAGCCTACCCTGTGCTTGAGTGCTGCTCGGCTGAAAGGTGAGAACAGGCACCTAAGCTTTAGCAGGTTAAGAAAAGCTCTGATTTTAAAGAGGCACAATATGAGATCTAGTAGATAAAAACTGAAAATAATTGTTTCCGGCCCTCTAATTTAGCTTTCATGTGAGCCTGGGAGATATTTCAGAGATGAAGGTTTCCACTAACAGCTGGAACCATGACTCATATTTGACTATTACACAGGACTGGTCCTGGCAGGATGTGTTGATACACCTACATCAAGCTTCAGGGGAGGTTCTATTCCCCATTTCCTATAGGGGGAAATCAAAAAGGAAAATCTGACTAAAAAAATGGAATAAATTAACCATAGTGTCATAAAGTGCATGAGAGAGAGAGACTTGCATATTATCTGGGTCACAGGCTTTATTTTTGGTACAATAAGGATGGCAACGTGAAGTCAACTTGGTAAAAAAAAAAACAAAAGCAATTTTTTTTTTCTCTCTTTGAAGCACCAGAGCCTATGGATTTGGATGGTCCCAAGGGAAACGGCTATATCAAGACTGAGTTAATCTCTGTATCTGAAGTGTAAGTTTCCAGAAATACTGGATTTCTAGGAACTGATCATGACTTTACAGCTGTAGTTCATGCCTCTTCACAGTAGTTGAGGTGTAGGTGCCCCGTCAAATCTTTCCTCTCTTTCTCTTTGAGGATCTGATCACACCACATTCATGCAGTGCTGCATCTGAAACACCATCTTTAGGTAAAGACCCTAGAAACTTGCAGGTAGTTGTGCTGGCAAATAATTTCTTGAAAAGCAAGTTCTTAAAGACTTGCTGGACTTGATTAGAATGTAGATCAGCGAGTAGTCCCAGATTTCATTTAAAGCCATGCTGGCTTTGCAAAGCGTGGTGCATTGCTCACAGGCTGCCTTCCTCACAAGGCCTCACTAGTGGCCCTTCTGGGCTCAGAGCCAGACATGGCAGTGCAGCTGTGCCTTGCTTCTTTAGTGAAGGTTTGTCCCTGCTCTTCTCATTCTATTAGCCACCCTTCCAGGCTCCAGTCTCCAGAAAATCTGCTCCCCATGTCTCCTGAAGAGTTCGATGAGGTGTCTTGGATGGTGAGCCCAGCAGAGATTGATACTGTGGTATGTATCGTCAACCAGCCTTTTCCAGGAGGGTTGAGATGGAACTTCCATTTTTCTTTTTTTTTTTCCCCTTCAGACATACCTCAAGACGCTTAATACAAGCTAACACTTCAGAGCACATTTTATCAAATGCGTGGGAAAAGCTGGGAATCCAGAGTTAGACTGGGATTGCTCTCAGTCATTCTTTACTTGTTTGTGGGGAAAGGGGTGGAGGAGAGTGAAGCTTCCAGTATGTATCTTGCAGGGGGAGGAAGGAACAGTGCTGTAGTTCACCCTGTGGGGTCTGGGTGAGGAGGGAAGCTGGAGCAGGAATGCAGCTTGGAAGTGTTGCCCTGCCAATGCTGGTGAGGTAGTGCCTGTTAACAGGGTGCCTGTCCTCCTTTCAGGGTGTACTTCAGCATGAAATTCCAAATTAAAGCATGGGGGTTTTTTTTTCCCCCCATGGTAGTTTGATCCTAAAATATGAATTGGATGCTATCTGGGGAGGACCTGGTTGTGGTTAGCTCTGTGGTTAGCATAGACTAGAGTGTTAGGGCTTTACTTGGCTTGTTTAATTGACGTTTATTTTTCTTGTTGCAGATGTGTTCAGCATATTCAACTTAAAGGTTGAGCTTTTTACTGCATCATTAACGCACCTGATTAGCTTATGCATCTCGCGCTGCAGTCAATGACTTGGTGACACACTTCAGTTCTTTGGTTTCTCAACCTGAAGGTCCAGTAGCAATTTTTAACTAATAATATACACAGCAGTCTCAGTAGCCTCCTTGCATGCACTTTTTTTGTTTAGAAGTTGTTTAAGAATTTCCTGTTAGCAAGATACCATGCCAGAGTGGAGGAAGAGAGGAGGAATGAGAGGTCCTCAGCAAGAGTGATGGGAGAAACGTGCATTTTTTAAGGGAATTAGTTAAATTTAACCTTTAAAACAGTTGGCTGTACATAGAATGCTTTAAAGGAAAGCTAGTTCTCTTGCAGAGGTTCTGTTCAGAAAGCTTGCACCTTCTGTGTAACTACTTCTGAAGAAATTTCATAGCATTGAGTTTTCATCTGTGTCACAAAAACACTCCACAGATATATGCCACACTGAATCCACGTGCTGCTGAAGTCTGTCCTGGTTTTATCTTTTCTAAGGGCACGGCCTATGGAGATAACATAAGCCAGAAATGTTACCTGTGTTTCCTTTTTGCTTGTTTCTTAAGGCAGGGTCTTCTTGTGTAGGATATTTAGCACAATCTTTTTCAAAGAGCACTTCTTAGGACTCCACCTTAAAGCTGCATTAGCACATGCTGAGCTTGCAACTCACTATGTCCAATCAGAACTGCAGCCTCTCCAGACTGCAGTCCTGCTGTCTAGCAGCAGTGTCAGACAAAGGGAGAACCTACTTTTAGAGATGCTAGAAGAGGTTGGAGTATTTTTTACTCACTGCTTAATCTACCAAGGTGAGGATCTGGTCATGCATACCTCTTACAACGATACCTGCCCCATTTAGGTTGTAACAGAACTTAATTTTTTCATGCACTGTGAACCAGGGCATATATTTAATTGCTGATTTGAAAAACTAGAAGACCCTACAGGCTTTGATAATGAAACGTTTGCAATGAGGGATAAGGCACAGGGAAGCGAAGCTGTTAAATTTATACAGAGTAGTGGCTGCAGGATACGCAGTCTTTAGTACTTTAAGGCTGAAGTTGTGCATCCACCAGAGCAGGAACAGGGTTGTTTCTCAGCATGTTTGAAGATCAGTACAAGCTCGCAGATGAGAGGCAAAGTTGTCTGCAGCAGCTGGTCAAGCTGCCCGGGGGAGGCAGCTGAGCGGAGGGTGCAGGGGCTGGGCAAGCAGCTCCAGGGGGCCCTGCTTGAGCAGGGGGGTCGGGCACCACGGCCCCCGAGGCCCCCTCCAGAGAACCCTCCCACCGCAACCCCCCGGGTTACGCAGTTGCTGCTGCAGCCTCTCGACCAGCCGCCGCCTGGTCATTCCCGGTGCCCGGGAGGGCAGCAGCGGTGGGCCAGGAGCGCAGAGCTGCCCTTCAGGAATGCTAGATTGGAGCAGCTGCTGCTCAGGAAGTAAATGGCTGGTTCCGTGTAGCCTGTTGTGCCCGGGAGGACTCATGTGCTCCCTGCAAAAGCCAGTGAGAAAGGAAATTTAAAGGACCTGGAGCACATAATGTGCGTATTGAAATGAAAACCACTGCGAAACTGACTTGGTCTTGGTGCCCTGGGTTACTGAGGTTAACAGAGCTGGTGACTTAGTGCTTTTCTCTTACTATAAGTAGCTGAACGTGTATCTATTGTAGTACAAAAAGCAAGTATTTGTATCTTGAGCTACACATTCCTTGTATTCATGTTCCATATGCAGCAGTTTGTTTCCATTACTTTATTTCAGTTTTATTGACCAGGGTGAAATTTGCTTGTGAGATTTAAAGCAATGGCCTTCCTTATTCACGGCTCTGCCTTTACATGGCAAATAGTTCCAGAAATAATTTTTTTTCCCCAATGGAATAGTCTTTTGCCATTTTAAATAAATGGAACTGCCAGTTGACACTTTCGTCTTGTGTTTTGGCTACTTCTATTATAAAGATGATGCATCTGCCAAGAGTTTACTGTGTATCTCATTTTGAATTTAAACAGTTAGAGCTCTGAATTCTAAGGCAACAGAGATGCTTTTAATTCACTGCATGGTTGCAGGTCAGGCTGCATTACAGAGTTCTTAGAAGACAGCTGTTCAGAATGATTTTTTTTTAATTATTATTGCTTGTATCACATCGCTGATGTTTTTTCTTCCCAAACCAAACTTCAATAAACTCAACTTGAATTTCTAATCGATCTGTGGGATAACTGATCCATAGCTAAACTTTGGGAGCTATTAAGCTGTCCCACTGGTGCATCATTTTTCTCTGGGTCTATAAATGACACAATCCCTTGTCTCACACTTGTCAGGCTTTTATATTAACTCTACAGCCAGATAAATAATAAAGGAAAGAAACCGTTGGTGAGATGAAGGGACAACAGGAGTGAAGAGGCAGCAAGAGAAAGCTAGAGCTGTGGAGGGCACATGGCCAATCCACTTAAGAATCCCAGCATTAACAAAAAAACAATCAGTGAAAGGACACAGCTCTAGAAGTGTAGGTTGCCCCCCTCCCCCCCCAAAAAAAAAAACCCAACCAAAACCAAACCAACAAAGCCAGATCAGATAAAATCATCCTGATTTCCTGTAAGCTTTGCACCATGCAGGCTTTGCTGGACAGCCTTCCCCATGACTGAAGGCTTATGTCAATGGCAGACACACAGACAACCCATAAACCCTCATCATCTTGGTATTTCCATTTATTATGCTGTAAAAAGCAACACTATCTGGATTTTATTTCTTAAAATAAATAACTTTCATTTGCAGAACCAGTACAGCTCAAGTTTAGATTCATTCATGGGAAACTGCTAGAAATACATTCATCACTGTCTATTCCCCACAATACGGAATCTAAAAGTCAAGATCAGCCCAGTCAGTTACAATGACCAGAAATACACTGCCAATAAGTATAGTCACTGATAGTCCAGCTCTGAAGCAAAAAAAATCTGGTACAATACATTTTGTTCACAAGGATAGGCTAATTAATGCTAAGACTATCACAATATTTTTGAGTACAAAGCATTAAGTTAGCTTAACAATTTTAGATTGTGATACAGAAGAAACATGTATGACACAAAAACAAAGGAGTGGGGGAATCCTCTTTGGAGCATAAGGAAGTCTGCATTTGATAAGATAACCAAAAGCTATTTACGGTAAAGTCTACATGTCAGTGTCATGAATGATAAACAGCCAAACCAATGTACTGCATATATTTATATTTATAAATAACACCATGTCTAAATAGCTGCATCGCTGAATGGGACATTACAAAATAATGCATCTTCTCACAATGAGAAAATACTAAAACTAACCAGCAAAAATGCACTGAAGCCAAGACCGGCTAAAAGCACTCAGTATGATTCAGGAAAGCCTTAAATTTAGGGACAGCCATGATCTTTAATGTTAACTCTGTTGAAATCCTTCTTTTGATTTTTTTTTTCTTTTTAAATGTATGTGTATTATATGATACAGCTATCTCTTAAAAATGCCAGATGGAGCAATGCAAATTTCAGTTAAATAAAGCTAAATCAGGTATCTTTCTGAGAAGCCAAAGGATATGTTTTAATAGGAAAAAAATAAGGAAGAAGTCAGATTAGTACTGAGATATGGAATACTAAACTAGAATCTATCTGAAAATATTCCTCTAAAGTTGACAGATCTGTTGCCAGACAAAACATGTTGGAATTTAGTCCAGGATGCAGCAGAGGAGCCTTGTGCTACCCAGTGACCCATGTGGCTCAGTAAGGAGCCAGAGGCCATTTCATTTAGTTCTCAATTAGAACTAAGGTGGCTGTGATACAGGACATGAACAGGTTAAAAGCCTTCAGAAAAATAGCTGATTTGCAGGAAGAAAAAAAAAAGAAAAAAAAGAGCAGCTTAAGAACAGTAAGATTCTTGAGAAAAAGTGTTTGATAACCATGCCAGACAGCTTTGAGATGTGATTTCAGGGCTTTAGACTTTCAGACTCTTCCAAGATTTCACCATCATGAAGACAGTCACTGCTTGTGATGAGTACCAAGCACTTTTCCACGTCCTCCGTACAGGGAGGCAGTACGGCATATCGACGAGAGACTGTACAGGAACTCGAGAGGATTTATTCTCAACTATACTGACCTGCTGGGTCACTCTGGAGAAGTTACTTCTCCTTGTGCCTTAGCGTACTTGTTTGCAAAAGGAGGACAGCGTGGGTCAGATCATCTTTATAAAGTGCCTGGGCCATTCTAGAAAGAATTTGGGCATTATTTCTGGAGGATTTTGGTGCCTAAACACAAAAAATTAACTTTGAGATCTACCAATGACTTGTACACAATGTGCTAGGATAAAAATAGCCATAGACTCAATTCTCAAGCACAATCTCCTTTTCCATGTGCTAAACAATTCTTGCCTAAGATTCTTGTGCTAAAATTCCTGCCTTTATCCAACAACTGTGGTGTTTTGTGAATATCAGACTCTAAGTGACCACTCGCTTTGGAGGTTTTATGCCACAGTACTGGCAGCAGCAATTGCACACGGGATAGGGAACTGTCCTGATGTTGCACTTCTGCCACCAACAAATACCTGCATCTACACTTCCCACGATGGGGCACGTGCCGAGCTGGCTTCAGCGGCGAGACAGTAAATGCCACCGTTCGCCACAAAAGGCATCACCTACTTGTGCTCCTGATGCGAACTCCTGCTCTGCACTGGCGGAACCCCACCGATGCAATATCCTGCTCCCTGGTTGATGGTAGTGCAAGAAGAGAACACACCCAAAAATTTGGTTTATCTCCCGCTCTGCTCACGCTTTGATTGGCTCTATGCTCCTTAAAGCTGTTTCACTCCATCCGTGTTCCTTGTTCCAAGCCTAAAGTCAGATTTACATGTAATATTTGGTTTAGTACTTTGCCTTTCACATACTCCCATTCCCCTCGCCGGTTGCTGGCGCGACCGCCCAGAACCCCACGCGGGAGGCCCGAAGGGGATTTTGCAGCTTGTCGAGACTCGCTATAGTGCAAATATACCTGCAAGGAACACGACTGCACAGAGTGGAAGCACCCGCTTTCCCCAGCTACAGGGGAAGTACTTTAGCAGCTGAACACGGAGAGAGAGGAGGGAGGCGAGACAAAGGGAACTGAAAGGAACGCTTCAAAAACAAAAACAAAAGACCACTAAACACTGTTGGATGTTACAAGTCACACTCCCCTATGCCATTTGGTCAAACAAACCTTAAAACAGATTCCCTGACAAGACTATCTCTAAGAACAAGCCTAGACCATTGACAACTGTCACCTATACACTCTGTTGATATTTATATTATGTAAACAAGGTTGTGTGGAAGGTTGTTTGTTGTTTGTTTTTTTTTTCCCAAAGGTAAGTGCAGATCCTTACATAACACACCCAGCCTAAATCTACATCAGCATCCTCAGCTTTTGAAAAACCTCACTGACGCTCATACCTGACAGTACTCTGGCTCATCTTGGCCATACTGGAAACAGAGGGCTATAGAAACAAAAATTCAGCAGAAGAATTCCTGACCACAGACTAGAGTTCACATAGAACACAAAAATAAATTAAGTAGTGCACAGTAAAGCCAACAACAGCTAAATATTTTTATACATCAACTATATGCAGCATGAGGTAATATTGCTCACATTATGGAGGGAGATTCTTAGTTGGTTTTGTTTCTTTTGAGAGAGATTGGATTTGTCCTGTGCGTATAGAAACTCCTGTAACATAACACTGAAGTAACAGAGACTTCTGTAAAATATATACCACTATCAGATAGAAACACACACGCTCTTCATTACTTATGTATACCACAATTAAATAGGTAAGTGATTTGATTCTTAGGATTTAGCTGAAGATGATTATAGTAAGCCATCTAGATTTTTATGAACTGTTCGGTTCTCCTTTCCGTTGTTGGAATCCTCTGATGGTGTGTATTGGACCTGATATTCTTGAAGAATTTTAAATACATCATGGTGTCCAAAATGTAAAGCTTCATCCATAGGAGTGTTATTCCACCTACAGGAAGGAGGGAGCACGGTATTTAAGATCAGCACGTAAATACTAAGTTCTTTGCATACTGTGTTGATAATGAAGCACACAGACCACACTAAGTTCAGTAACTATGAAGATGCTTCGTAAGCTGAGCATAACATTTTAAATAATGGTTTTAATGGTTCCCCATTCTTTTATTCCCGTTTGCTCTGCAGAACCTGCAGAGAGCCAGTAGGATCCTGTTTCTCCTGCTCCAGTGCACCAGCTCCTCCTATTTGACAGACACCCCTCCTCACAAGGGCCAGACAGAAGCCGTTAGAGCATCTTCCTTCCAAACCGGCAAAAAAACCCCTCACCTGTCTTTGGGGAAAGGATTCACTTTGCATGCTTCCAGCAGAAATTTGACAACGTCCACATGTCCTATAAGGAAAGCAGGCTTGTGAGTGTATCTACATCTATATATATATATATATATATATATATGCATATACATACAAAGTTTTAAAAATAAGTTTTTTGCTTATATAGAGTGAATATACTCTGAAGAAAGCTGACCACATTCCATTAACATTTGGCCAGTTCCCATGTGAGGAGACATTACCTTCTGCAGCTGCTACATGCAGGGCTGTTCGTGAGTCATAGTCTCTTTGTTCCATATCCATTCCCGACAGAGCAAATCTAAAAAAAAAAAAAAAAAAATATTACAGAAAAAAGTCTTATATCATTAAAACAAGTTACAAAACTAGCATGGAACAATACCCCTACGCTAAACCAATGCAACTTCTGCTGCAGGAGGATATAGTCGGTATCAAGAGCACATCCTACCTTTGGTTATAATGAAAGGGGCCCTTACTGCTTTGGCTTTAACTAAAAGGTAGGGCTTAACTTACTTTCTGGTCTCTGGTTGTTAGAAAGAAAAATCAAATGTCTTTGCAGGAAACATAACAGTCAACAGATCTGATTTAAAATCTCACAGGGACAAGCTAAGTCATATCAGGCAATGTACATTTATGCCAGCTGAGGAAAACCAGGGAGGGTTCCCAAGTCTGAAAACCATCAACAGTATGAAGGTACTGGGAGAGTTCTTTCAACGTGCTACAGTGCTCTGGGACAGCAGATTCAAACTATACACATTTTCCCACCAAATAACTGTATTCAGATATATTCTAGCCAAATGAATATGTTTATTTAGTCTCTTAACATTATTAAACATTACCAGATTCTACTCCCAATTTAAGAAGCAAAGCTAGATCTTCTAACCTCTCCAACAACAATGTGCATTTTCCAGTCTGAATTTTTGTGGCAGTTTCAGAATTGAATTCTAAAGCAGACAAGAGTACAGCTAGGATTTTCTGCCATCACTATAAAAAAAAACTGGTTAAGGAAAACGTATTTCACTCCAAAGAAACAAAAGACAGTGGGACTGCAGGATAGCGTGAGGGGACCTTTTTGTTGGTTAGGTTTAGGGTGGGGTTGGTTTGTTTGGTGGGTTCATATTCAACCACCAGCACAGCTCAGATGTCCCAAGCACGGACACAGTGTGTGTGCATACTTGTAAGTAAACAACAGCAGGGACCAAACAAGCAGCATTCCTATTCCCAACCCCACACCAATTTTTACCTTCGCAGTGCAGACACATCCCCCGTGTAGGCAGCAAACAGCAGATTTATCACAGACTTCACCTACGAAAAGAGATGAAGTCCAGTTTATTTAGTTTCTCTCCTCAAAAAGAAATCAAACGGAAAACGCAGAAAAGCCCAGTGTGGCCAGTTGGTCCAGTGCTTATGAACTTGTTATTTTATCCCCTTCCCTGGCCACATTTTGCAGCACAGTGTAGAGAGTAAAAGGATTCGTTCTATCTTGCTTTGCTACCAGTACTTCTAGGTCTGTATTTCCAAGGTTGAAGTCATAATAACAGAACCATAAAACATGCATTTTCTACTCTACTGTGGTAAAAAATAGGAGCCTTGCTGTATGGACAAACCGTATCTGTCTCTTTGATTGCCCAATGATACCGAGTATTGAATTACAAAGACAGCATCATTTTGCACAATTCATAAAACCATGAAAACCTCGTAAGACAAACTCATTCTGGAAAAGAAAGGGGTTTTTTGGTTTTGGAGTTTTTTGGGGTTTTGGTTTTTTACAGAGAAGACTCACAATGCTAGGAGAAATCTATGTTAGCAGAAGAGAATATAAATGATACCAGTTTTGCTTTATATTAGAGGTTTTCCTTGCATACATCTAATCTAAAGCCTTTCTTCAAATAAGCAATTTTAAGTAATTCTATCACAACATGAACCGCTACAAGAAAAGCAAGGTTTCAAGGCAGAAAAAAGTAGGATCTTTTTAGATCAAATAACCTAGGTGAAGTCTCAGGCAAGTTGTGCTTCTCTCAGCTGTATTAATTACTCTAAGAAATGATACTGCCAGTCTACACCAACTTTGTCCCATGCACATTTTTAACATGTCCTGGCTATAATAACTCTGCAAGTTTTAACAAGAGCCCAGAACAACAAGGAAAATTATTTTAAGCATCCTCACATCAGATTCTTTCATGAACTGACAGAGCCACTTCTAGGCACCACTTCACAGTAATTTCCAGTAAACTTTCTAAATGCTGCGTTACTTTTAAAGTAACGAGCCTACAAAGTTCTGTCACTGCTACCAGCCGAGTAACAAAGATAAAAAACTGATGCTGCACTGACCTTCCACAAGGAGGAGAAACAAAACAAAGTAAAAAAATCACCCACAAGCAAGTCTCCCACAGATTTCTGCAAAAACGCTGGCATATTTTCACAGGGCCACAGATAAGCCAAGATCTGTGTCTCTTATAAACCAACACAGTGGAATTGCTTTGTTATTTTTTACACCTCAAATATGCACTGACACAAAGAGGGACTGAAGCAAATGGAGACAGAGGCACAAAGGCCAGGATAGAAATACAAAGGAGAAACAGAGCCACTCTTCCTTACTCCAGGATCCACAAACTCCTGCCGCTCCTTTTTGGTTTGCTCTATGAGGCTCATGAGGCTTAGGAGCCTTGCACAGCAAGTGGAAGACCGGCTCAGCAAGATCTGCAGGTGTCCATCCCTTCACTGGAGGCTCAGCATCCCCCAGGCTGCTCCTAAACCTGACTAGCTCCAAAGGCTGGGCCCCTGGGCTCTCCCAGAACTCACCCCAAAGCACCTGGGTCACCTTTAACTGTGGCAACCTGACATCAATCCCCAGACCCTCCTCACAAGCATGACAGAGAACCCTCTGAAGTCATTCTTTTCCTCCCATGAAGATTTTTGTGTTTTAAACTGCTGAAAAAAACTCCTCAAACCCATCAACCAAGAATCCCGCAGCACATCAGTGTGGGCTTTGCTCTGGATGCGGAGCCAGCCAGCCCTGACTGAGCACACCCACCCCCCACAGCCTTTTTTCCTCCCCCCCGGCCCCAGCTCACTTTCTCTCCCAGCCCTGGCTCAGGGCAGGAGCTACAGGAGCACAGCAATAATCTGCTACAGGCACCCTGCAGGGATGCTGTGCCCCATCGTTTCTGTGGTAAACTGGCAACTGCCACGGATGCAGACACTCTTGCATCACCAAGAGCAGTTAAGGGCAGCAAACACCCAAGAGCGGTCTCATTAGGCTTTCAGTACAAAACATCAAAGTCACACCAAAATATTAAAACCTCCTAAAAGAACATACATTATAGATACTGGGCTGAAGACTGTCTTCTAATGCAGGCATGAAAGGGGAACTTAGTTTGATAATCTCTAAATTTCATCAGGGTGATTCAGGACTTCTCCTTGCTGAGAGAGAAGTTGAGCATTGCTCTACTGCTGGTGGTGCCCTGCAGGCACACCAGGCTGCCGGCACTCAGACATTTCAGGTCCTGCAGGTGCTGAATACTCTCCCTTCTTCAAGATCTAGAATGAGCAAAGACATTCTGTCTTTAATAAAAAACATTTTGGAGGTAACTGATCATTTTGGCTGGGCTTCTTTATGTTTCTGGGAAATGCAAGTGTGTATTAAAATAATAAAATAAAAATAACATGCATTCCTTTCTTACAAAAAATAACTTTCCAAGTGCAACTGAGCCAAGAATCCCTCTGGATTCATCCGAACATTTTGCTAAGAAGCCATTTTAATTTTCTATAATGATGTGACAAAATGTAATTTGGAGATTCCCGAGGCTTTCTAACACAATAATCTTAATCTTAGGCCACATCTCTCCGCAATCTGGGAGCGGTTAAAGTTGCTCCTTTCTTAAAATAAATAACATAAAATCCAAGGTTGCATTATCATGAACTGAACTTGATGGATGAAAACAAAAAGAAATGCAAGTCCAGGCAAAAAGGAAAAAAATCTTTACTTGCTTAGTTCAGAAGAAGGAAGTTTGAGAGGAAATACAACTGCTCTCTGTACAACAGTAAAGGTAATGGGATACAAAAAGCAGGAGAAAAACAATTTTAGCAGGATAATTATGGCAAAATAATTACCCAAAACTGTTTAGGAATGAACTAGAGCCAGAAAAAAGCAGACAGAGTGTAGCCTTCATAGCTGAAACAACCTCCCCATAGGGCTATATGCCCCCATTTCAAGTGAGACTTTAATGGTTTTATGGGAAGAATTAGGTTGGACTTGCTAGCAACAAAACACATCTCACTGCTCTAACTGCACCCTACTCTATCAGCAACATAGTCCAGGCCAAAACATTAACATGAAGTAATGAAATGAAATTGCTCAAACAGCAGCCATAAACAACAAAGATGACCATGAAAAGGGAATTCAAGAATAAAATTTTTTAAATCTGCAAATACAAAATACATTTTGAATTCAAAGTAAGGATATACAGTTTCCATGAGCATCTTCCAGAACATCCCTTAGTTTTCAAGAGAATATTAATCTAAGTAGCATATATATTAAATTATCACGTAAGAGGTTATCATTACATTGAGAAAAAGTTACTATGTGAAAGTAACTTGCTGCCAGGAGCTTTCTACCTGCACAAAATCTTTCACTTAGGCTGCCATAAAATCAAGCACAAAGAAGGTTTCAAAAACACAAATAAAAATTCTCTGCCCCCAAACTCACAGTCTACTAGCCTGAAATAACAGGTCCATTGCAAAACCAAGAGCCAAAGTAACTCTAAAGTGGGAGCAGCTGACATACGATTGTGGGGTTTTTAACTGTAGGCATGAAAAACAGTGAAGATGACAGATGAGCTCTGTCCATTCAAACTAAGCAAGGCACAAAGGACAAGGAACTGATTTAAGCGTTTATGGAGACCCCGTCACTGAGTTTCTCATCAGGTGGTTCACTGTCTTCTAGACGCCATACTCAGCACTGGTGTTTGTTAACTGTGCTGATGAACAATTTTTCCCTCATCTTCAGGAACAGAAAGTTTACCTTCAACCCAGCAGCCATGAATTACCTTTCGCTACTGCACAGAATTCTTAACTATAAAAATTTAATAAAAAGAGAAGAGATGGAGTCCCTTTGCTAAGAGTTGGGTCAAACCATACAGCTATATAGCAGTATCAAACCCAGAGCAAACACTGTTCCACCTTCTGTCAAATGGGAGATAAAAACCCCTGTGCACCAGACCAGAGGAATGTAACAGCTCTCTTGTCATCATGCCAGAAATGCAGAGCACTACTCACTTCACTATGATGAAACCCCATTTGTGTAGCACTCTATCCTGAGTGCTGGATATAATCCTTGTTAACCAGGCAGTGAAACCCGCAAGGAAAGGATCATCAGGAGTATTTGTGTCACTCAACAGTAAAGATCAGAAGTCACAGACCACACACCTTGTATGGTGTGTTAGAGGTCTCAGACTCAGCTCGATGAAGCTCTGTTGGACTCAGTCTAATGCTGGCAACAGTCCTACTTCATGTCAGAGGTGGCCAAATGACCATGGCCTCCAGGAGTCCTTTCCCTCTAACCATTCTGGCAGTCTGTGGGTAAGAACGTGAGCAGCACAAGGAAGAAAAAGCAAGACTCCTGATGCTGAAAAACTACACTGAGGTCAAGTTAAAGGAAGGAGACACTTGGAGTTCGGAGTGGCAGGAAGTCACACCACTGCAGCAAACGTTTCAGATAAACACAGGGGGCCAAAAGGAAAAAAAAAAAAAAAAAAAAAAAAAAAAGGCGAAAAAACCCAACCCAAAACCCCAAAAGCACAAAACAAGTGAGATACGGCATTACAGAGGAAAACTGAGTGTTAGAGTGACTTGTAGTCCAAAACTTTCACAATGCAGCTATTTTAAATATTTCCTAAGCCCGACTGTGCTAAATTTTTCAAAGATGTCTCCTTCAAGCAGCAGGATTCAGATGTGAAACCAACTGCACATGAACGGAGGAAGTACAGCAATACACAAGGGCTGCCTCAGCACCTCAGGAGCATGTGCCCAGCACAGAGCGAGTACGCTGCTGCCCCCCATTTCTCCGTAAACACACTGTCAAAGTACTTTGGTAAGACACAACAGGTTTTGGTTTGTTTTTCCATTTCTCAGTGTACTAACCTGAGAAACCTATTCAGTAATAACATGCCAAAGTTACTTATCGCAAGTGAAATTTCAACACATCTAATTGATCCGAAAGGCTTGACTGCTATGGGGAAACAGCCTTGGTGGAGTATTTGTAACAAAATAATTGAGCTGCGTACCCAAATCCAGCCCGCATGAGAAGACTTATTTAAATAGTCTTAGTCTCATGATGATTAATAGCAAATCCCCATACAAGACTGAGATGAGAATCACTTCTCTCTTAACACAGGCTGCTTTAGAGGATTTTTTTTTTTTTTTCTATGTAGAAGAACAGCAGGTGTATCACTACCTAGTTTGAATGCTATCAACCGAAGTTCTCTCCAAACACTTCACAGAGAGCAAGCTGCTATTATTATTGACACTAAGATGGGAAACTGAGGGCCAGAGATGGAAATGAACTGCTATAGTCTCATGGTGAGCGCAGAGCGACCTGGCTTATTCTGCCCACTGACTCACATGCTTCAGCGTTATAAAAAAAAAAAACCCAAGCCTCAAGGAGGATCCAAACCCAAGCATATGGCCATAGCAGCCTCGTGCTCTGTACCAGCCCACGTGTTCCTGTGACTACAGAACTATCTGTCCTGCACTGCTATCGCTGCAACCACTCCTGCACAGCACGGCAAGCCTCTGCTCCATACTCTGCCCGGGTCGGGAGAGAAAAGCCAAACAGCTGTGCATGCACAGAAAACAAATCCTTTTGAAAAAAAATTATTTAGCTCAGACCTGGATTAATTCCATGAGAAGCTCTTAGCTGAAAAGGTCACTGAGTCTGGATTTTCATTTCCTACTGTGTCCTGCTTCCTGAGAGCATTCCCCCGCCCCGCCCCCCCCCCGCCCTGCAATTTTATTGAAAACATTACAGAATTTACAGTCTAAAAAATATTACTTTCAACTTTACTGTTTTTCCAGGTGGCTGAGGAATACAGTCAAGCCCAATAGTTTAAAAGGGTGCTACTAAAGGCAATACAAGCAAGGACAAACAAACAACCCCCCTTAATCTTTCCAATGCTCTTTACATGGTATTTAGAGACCATGCCACAGTTAGCCTTCAAAAAAGATGTTCAAAATATTATGAAAAAAAAGGTTATTTGAATGCATATTGTTTCTCAAGAACTTTGCCATATCTGGACTTTACTATGCACCAGACCCAGTGCACTGACAGGAGATTTTCAAATACAACAGGAGGGGAAAAAAAGGGATAGCACAGCTATCTGAGATAGAACAGACCCTTCTCTCTCAACTCTCATTTTTTTGTGCTTAAAATGGGATGCAATGTTTCCTTTTGGGAACCCTGCCCTCCTGGCCAACTGGCTTGAAGAATAAAGTTTTAAACGTTCCCCCACACAGCACTGAGGTGTGGAGATAAATCAGGATATGAACTTCAGGTCTTGTAGCTCAGGACTTCCCTAATGACAAGCAACAGTCATACTGAACCCAGCTCCTGATACACTGGCATCTCAGAGCGGGTCCCAGATAAGCAAGACTCTTGGTGCACAACACCCCGGTGGGTCTCCTGACAAATATTCCCAGCTGTAGGAGAGCTGCTCTGAAACAGGAATAAAGCTCTGCAGCTCTTCACCAGCGCACAATGCATCACAGAAATCAGGTAAGACTTGTCTGGAAGCGACTCAGGCGCAGTTCTCCACACCACTAAAACCTACCAATGCTGCAGCACAGTCAATCTGCATTTATGATACCTTGGCCATCCTCCTTTGGCACCTGCACCAACAACTGAGGATGGCATGGCACAATTCCCCCGTTTATATGAGAAGTCTAACAGAAGTTATTTCCAACACGTGGTTACAACGAGGAAAAAAGACGAGAGTGCGGAGTGCTGAGTAATTTCTCTGGCGTAGCCCGGGCTCCCTCCTCGCCCTGCCGAAGGCCACCTCTGCTTGGGAGCTGGGTCACACAGACACGGCGGACGCAGGAGCGACGGCCCCGCTTGCGGCCCAGCACGACGAGCTCCCACGCCCACTGCCAGCAGCACGCGGCAGCGCTAACCCAGCTCAGGGCTGGATTAACTCTGAAATGCAAAAAATAGATCTTTAAACTGTCTAAGCTGTTTGTCTAGTGAACAAGGATTAACATTTCATACTGAAAAGAGACCGACTACTATAAACTCTTCCTGTTCTCCTGACCTTTGCAAATGACCGAGTATGGACAAATAAGGCAGGAGCAACGAGTTTACACGAGCCTAGAGGGACTGCACAAAGTAATAAAAGCTCCAAAATCAACAGAAGTTCAACTGCACAGTTACAGTGTTCTGTTACTTTCCCTAAAGCTGATCCCCTGATGAGAGCCATCTGAGTACAGAGCAAAAAGCAACCATTCCTCCTGCTCTTTGGAAAAACTGCAGATTTTGAGATGTCTATTTTATCAATGGAAAAAAAATCCTGAAATCTAAGATGCCAATATAAATTATGAAACAGCAGTAGTGACCTATAAAAACAAGGAGTAATGCATCTAGAGCACAAATTAAACAATTTAGTCATCCAGTTGTTACACGGTGAACTCGTAATTCAACCATACTGAAGAACAGCCTAAAGATGACTTTCTCCCTGTGTATAAGGTTTCAAAATAAAACTGAAAAACGAAACAAACCAAAAAACCCAAACCTGCTCAAAATTAATTTTGAAGCTTCAACTCTGAAATTAAACCTAGAATGCAAGTGGTACCTACAAGGGCAAAAATAAACCAGGGGTGAATCTCAAGAGAGGAATGCATGTCTACTTCAGACACTAAACAGGACTGCTTATTTTAGAAATTGACCGTTTTTGTATTCACAATTGATTTGCAATAAACTGGAATCTGCTCTCCAGGGTCCACTGACAAAACTAGTGTTGGGAAAAAATAATCACTGTTCTAAGTCTAAGAGGGACAGCCAGTTTTCCTTTAAAATACCATTCCTTGATAGAAAGGTAAGCTGTAGTTTGTAGGGAAAGAAATCTCAATCAAAAGTCAGTATCTTTGCAACTGAGCATCTGTTTTGTTTCCCATGAAATGAAATGGAAGTTATTACCCAAGGGTAAGTAAAACGTTTACTTTTAAAAGTAGTCCACAGTGCTAGTGCTGGAGAAGCACATGTGTAACACCTCTCACGCAGAGCTCTCCAAGCACAGCTAAGCATCACCTCCATTTCCCAGTCGAGGTGTGGACATCAGCCTGTCAGGATACAACACCCAAACTTAAGCACTGTGCTTTATTTACCGAATCCCAGACTAGTTGAGGTGCCACCCAGGTGAGGGCCAGCTCTGAAGTGGTCTCTGAGCTTGCTTGGGGAGGTTCTGTCCCCAGGTATTTCTAGGGATGGACAAGTCCACAAAGGCACTCTAAGCAGTTCTGGATTAATCCACAACATTACCTTATTCTACAGAAAACTAACAGTTACATAAGATAATTTCTCTCAATGATTTTCTGGAGCATTCAAGAATAAGTCTGTCTTTTTTGAGTAAGACTGAGCAACAGACCAATCCTACAGCAACCTAACACCAACTGCCTCCAACAGAGCCTCTTGCCCCAACTCTGAATGAATACAAGTCTCACAATAAGTTTATAAAGTTAGAATTCCCTGGGAACATCTTTGTTCCCATTATACTATAAATAATTAGAGGACATGTGAATAAATTAATGCATACACTTACACACATTAATGACATACAGAAAAATATTTAAAAATACAAACAAGGCTAGCTGTTCCATAAAACTTTCATGTCTTCTTCAGGACTTTTTCCCCCACCTCTTTACCCTATTTTCTGTACTACTGATTCTTGTCTTCTTATGTAATTTGTAGAAAGTGCAAAAATAACTCTAGACTCTGCAGTTATTTACTCTTCCGTGTTTTGAAACTAACACAGGAAACGAGATTTTGTCAATTTTTTTTCCCAGTCTGTTTTTGAACACATCAACTATCATTTCTTTTCCTCTAGATGGTGCGAGCTCTTCTTTACAGCTTGGGATAGAGGATGATACCCAGCTCCTTTAGTTTTACGAGCTGTGGGTGCAGCATTTATTTTTGGAGTCAAAGCTGCAACAGTAACCTTCAAAGCTGCTACCATGGAGTTTATTTTTGGAGTCTCCCTGGTAGGATTAACTTGAAATGCTGCTTAGACAGCAATTATTCACATTGCTCGTGCTGTTTGTAGAAAACTAAGACTCCTAAAACACTTATTTACTCCTCAGTAACTGCCTTACAGTTTTCAGCAGCTATGTTCAAACACAATTCGTGTATATACTGAAAGCTGCTTTCTCCCATGAGTTATGTCTAGACTGGAGCCACACAAAAGGCTGTATTTTCGTGTATACATACCCAAGGCAGCTTCAGACCAACTGTACTGCTATAGCTGCAAAACCTCAGGCAAGCCAGCAAGCCAGTTAGTTATTTACCCAGGTTTACAGAGAGCTTCAGTCTCCCCTTGGCCATGTCAGATGGCAATACAGCACTAAGAGCCTTCAGGCTGCAATCACCCAGACGAGCTAATTGCATTTATGCCCACAACAAAGACCTGTTCCAGGGCTCTGTAACCTACATACAGATCATTACCACATCTGGATAGTTGAGCTGATTACACGCAAACACAAGGAACGCATTATTTTAGGCAATAACGCTTTTTTTGTGAATTTATACTTCATGAAAAATAATACAAATGTGGTGGATAATTTTGTAAGTTAAAAGGTTTTTTTCACTTTCAAGTTACTGATCTAACTACAGATCAGGATGGCAGCAGCTGGCAGCTGCCAAGAGCAGCTAGGGAGGCTATGGGAAATGAAGAGCTGCTCAGTGAGCAGTCAGCAGCTGAGGGAATTTCCTCAATTCAATTTCCTCAATTTCCCCTGGAAATACTGAGGGAATTTCCAGGGCAGCCCCGGAAGGGCTAACACTGCAGCTACTGCCTCTCTCCTCAGCATCTGACCACACTTTGGACAGACCAAAAAGAAGGTGGGAAAAGTTACGAGACAGGCGTTACAGTTCACTAACAGATCAATTCAGCAGAAAAATTCTGTGATCCTTAAAATATTTTTTTTTTAAAATCATGTATCAAGCCAGACAAAATCCTGGTATGATTTTAGATGCCTTATTTCAATTCAACTTTTAAAATTGTTTCAAATCCAAACTCAACCTTTTAGAATTAAGCTGGTCATTTTCTTCTGATTCCCACATTTTTTAATTCGCTGATACATACTGACAAAAATAAATTCTGTGGCCCTATAAAGTGTCTATTTAAAATCTAAAAACAGAGCAAGGAGTTTTGACTAGGTTCAATTCAGACACAGGAGCACTAACATACAAAACAAGCTTGCACCAGGAGCTCAACCTTAGTAACTGTCACTGAAACTGAGCCATGCAGCTGAATATAAGAAACATTTAATGAAACCAAATATATACATTGAAGGTTTCTCTTGACACCATTAAAAAATAATTCATAAACCCCTTCATTCAACCTAAGACAACTGTCAGTCTCCTTTACTGGAAAACATACAGGCTGAAGTCACAAAAGAAAAAGCTCTGGAGGTGAAAGGCTGAGCAGGTTTCCCTCTCTCCTTTCCCCCTTATGCATCTACAGTTTCGAACAGATTTCTACCACTCATATTTCCTTCAGACTCAAACCTTTTAAAGATAGGTCAAAAAGTCTAAAGTACTAGATTATGCCACCTAAAATTGCAAATAATTAAGAGTATCAGTACCAAATTTTCTAGTATACTGACTTTTTTTGCCCACCTCCACCTGAAGTCCTTTTTTCATTAGAATACTTGAAATTAATCTGGGTATTTAAAAGTATATAGCTACTACAAACTAGCACAATACCTTAACCGTTCATCCATCTTTTCTGGACTTTTTATGCAAAATAGTATCGTAAATTTTGAAAGCCTAACAAGGACACAGGAAGCACTTATCAGGAGCAGAAGATACTTTTTTTCCAATCACATCCGGAGCCATGAAAGACAGACTAAACCAGAATTCACCTCTTTCAACACTAACCTCTTGCTCATAAGATGTCCATCAAGTAGACACAAATTTCTGGAAAGAGTCTGTCTCACTGGTATTCCTCAAAACAACATCCCTCTACCTGTGAAAAAGCTAATTCATCTGAAATACAAACAGGAAGGAGATGCAAGTTCTTCAAGGAATCAAAAAAATATCCTTTAACTCATATGGAAAAAAGCAAGAGTCATAGATCAGACTGAGCTCAGTTCTACAGCTAATTCAGCCACATATGCTCAGAGATTATTAGATTTAATTCTTCTGATTTTTAAATGATAAATAAGATTTACTATCTTCTAAATGAAATTTAAATTACTATATATTTCCAGTATAGTATGTGAATCCATAAGTAACAGTTCACTTCTTATGTCTGGTTTTGCTCAAGTGTTTGACACACAGTTACAAGTGCACTGGTTGAACTGTCCTTGAAGATGGCAAGCTACAGCAGCAGAGACCTTATTTCATAAAAAACAAACACTGTGAATTTTCAATGACTTATTATTTACATTTCTGGCTATTGATTAATTCTAAAGTATTAGTAAACTGATTCTGTTCAAGAGTTAAATAATTTTTAAAAAATGTTTACTACATTAAGTGAACATCTACTTACCTTCAGTAACTGAGATTATTTCAGAAAGACCATGCCCATCTATTCCACTCCTGAGATGTGTAAACCCCATGGGGTGAGCCAAGGCTGTTTTGGCCAGTCATGTTTCTCAACTCCCATACTCCCACCACTGCCTGCCCCAACAGAGGCAGAAGAATCAATCCTTCACCAATACTGACTCCAGAACTTGAGCTCCATAGCTGAAGAGTGAGTCATGCAAACCAAAGTTTAGTTGAATCCCTGCCTACAAGCCTCTCCCCCAAGAACTGGGGTATTCATACTAATTTTTACTATATTACATAGTATCATAAGAACATCCAGGATGTATGGATGGGGCAGTTTCTCCTTTCTTGCACCATCCTTAGGGGCAGGAAGTACTCAGCAGGACTTTGCAATGCTGTGCGAAGAGCAGTGCATGACTGGTTTTGTCTTTCCTCTTTCTAGCAGATAAAGCACCATTAAAGATGAAACGGTTCAAGGGGTACACAGAAAAAAAGCCCACACAAGTCAGACCTCAAGATTCCGAGCCCTCGACTCCCTCAGTATTAGATTACAAGATCCCAGGAATAGAAACTTCCCTAGTTGGAAGACAGTTCCTGCAAATATGCCTCAAGATTCCCTTCCCTTATACACAACTACTGCACATAGTATTAAGAAGATACTAGGATGGACACAGCCAATATTGCTCTGTCACAGATATCCTTGAACAACTCACAGATGATCCTAGTTTTTCAACACAGGAAGCTAATGCTGAAGCTTTACCAGATCTCAGATGATGATGTAGTGATTAGAGAGCTTCCCTCCCTGTGCACTTGTGTGCTTGAACAAATAGACAAGTCTGGTAGAAGAGTAGCTAATCTCATGTGTTTCGTATCCATGACCTTTGTTTTGGGGATGATTATGTTGATTTCAAGAAGTATAAATGTGAAGTGTGAAGAGGAGAGAAACTTGAGTACCAGAATTGCCTTGACTAGATTACAATGAGCATGGTTATGCTTGATTCCACTTGCTGTTTCTGATTTCTTACAGTATCAAGGAATTAACACATTTTACTTTTGAGACCACAGAATTAATCATATCACTGACAAAACTCCCAAAATATCAAGTAAAAATTTAATCATCTTTCACTACTTAAGACCTAATGTTGACTGATTCCACATTTAAAAAACAAAACAACAATCTTTCACAGACAATTATAAAGTCATAAATCGTGCCAGAAAGCAATATTTTTTGAAGACCTAATAAGGAAAACCAAAGTAGAATAACTATAGTGAATCAGGCAGTTCCAGAGAACCATGACTTAACAAGAGGGAGCCACAGAAAAATCTGACCTGGCTCCTGTCCTGATGACAAAAGATGTTACTGCTGTATTGTTTGCCATGAACAGTATGGCAAAGAAACAGTAGGTAGACAAATTATTTCAAGAAAAAGTTTACTAGATCAAGTGAAACATTCACAGCATAAAGACTTTAACCCTTCAAACCAGAAGATGATCAGGTACATTTTCAGTTTTAGGTGATACGCATTTGCCATCAGTAGTTTGGGTGGAAATACTTGAATCTTGCTGCCATGTCCAAAGCAAAATTACGTGGGGAAAAAAAAAATAAAAAAATTACCCTCTCAAAGGCTTCAACTTTGTTGTCAAGCTTTTTCAGCATTTCTTTATCAGCAATGAAATAATGTTTTGTCCGTAAATTATGACTGCCAATTCCAAAATGGTAAAATAATCATTCTTGCAGTAAACTGTTAAAGGAATCAGGGTCATCATCATCTCATGATACAGACTTTGGTAGTTCCTGTTCAGCCCTTTCATAGGCCAACCCCTGCAAACGCTTCTGTGAGAGAAAGCATACAGAATATATACAGAAACCTTAATAAGGGGAATGAACACTGACCAGTTGCCTCTGAATGACAGAAAAAAAGAGCCTTCAAAGTAGTGGATACAGACATTACTAACTCTGCAAGATTTGAGACCAAAGGACTGGGATCAACGATGGACACATAAATAAAGCAGAATGCTGATGGGTGCTTTAGTGATGCTAGCTGCATTAAGCAGACAGGACAAAAGAATGTCTGCCTTTTCAAGGACCTATTGACTACGACTGATACCCACTTTCCAGGCTGTAGGTACTTTCCAATTCATGGATGACAGTTTACTCTTCACTACAGGATTCGGATCCGGAATTATTCCTGAAATAAGGAGGATGTTCTCAAAAGATAACTACTGAAACTTTACTAGCAAGACACTGATTACACCCTACAGGCTGAAAGCAGAATAAGGGAAATCTTAACCAGAAGTTTGCACTCTACTCTTGTTGGAAGGGTTGTTTCTAAACTATTAGGAACAAGTTTCTAGAAACCTTCTTCTAACGTTTAGACTATTTATTCAGTACCTGCTTTTCTTGCATGAGAAATATTTATTAGCTTAAACAGATCTTCCACCTCCATGGTTTCATCTCTAAACCCTGGGAACAAGCTTATTATTTCCCCATCAGTCTCTGGTACATGGGTCAAAACATACTCAGCTGTTTTAGCCTGCTTCTTCATGTCCTCAATCATAACTCTTAATCTTTTTCTGCAACAGCATGGGTGGTTTTTTTTAAAACATGTTAATCAAAACAGTTCATTCTCGGACCAAGATTACATTTTAATTAGTTGTCTTGCAACAATTACAGGTTGGAGAAGTTTAAATGACAAGTCCTTTAAAAGAAGCATGAAATGCACTTCCCATACAGAAAGCCAAAGCTACACATACGATCAAAGCCAGGTCTACCAGTCCAAAACAACTGATATGGAATTAGTAATTCCTGGACAAACAATAAAGCTGCATGTCTCAAGGAAAAAGCTGGATTAGTGAGTAACATCAACAGGAAGCAAGCAACATTATCTCTTCCTATCACTCCACTTGCGTTCTCAAGTTCATTGTTTTGATAACAAGCACTCTGATCACAAGGGGTCCTAATATTTAGTAACATGATGTCCCTCAGAAATAACGTACTTCCACTTTTATATTTCGCCTGTTATGCTTTAATAGCAAAATAAAGAGAGTATAACATTTTCAAATCCTTAAAATCACTTTTTCAATGATATAATGAAAAAAAAAATACTTAGGATCTGGTAGGAAAATACAGCAGGAGGGAAAAATGGTAGTTATTGCTGACCAAAAGCCATTTTTACCTATGCCACTTCTAGGACTCCATAAGAGTCAACAGATTTCCACATGACAGTAAGCTCATCACGCACAGTGAAAAGATGGGTGTCACTGTCACAAGCTGCAGAAAGGGAAAATTTCAACTGGAGGTTAGGAAAAAGTTCTTCGATGGAAATGGAAAGGCACAGGGACAGGTTACCCAGCAAGATTACAGAAACCTCGTCCTTGGAACTTTCCAACACTTGGGCAGTGAAGACCCTGAGCAACATGATCTAACCGATTTCAGATCCTGCCTGGAGCAGACGGTTGGACTAGATGATCTCCAGAGATCCCTTCCAAGCTCTATGACCTTATGGTTTCATTCTCAGGTTTCTTACAGTCACTAGAATCTCTTCCACTTCATACAAATGTGTTATGATGATCCAGCTAAGTAAAACTGACCTAAGAGAAGATACAGTATGAAGATAAATTCCCAGTTTACAGCATGCACAGGAGTTTTGTAATAGCACAAGCATACTTCAAATTCTGTGTACCAGCTGCTTGGCAACTCAAGTGAAAAGCCTACTTAACAACAACACTTAGCTATTAAAGAACCTTCCAAAGAAAACAACAGATATTTGTTGACTGTATTATCAAAATAATTACTTCAACTTTTCAGACTATTCAACAATGTAAAAATAAGAATCAAATTCAAGCAATCTCACTGAAAAACCATGATGCCAAACAGATTAACAGAAGTGCAAATATGGGGCGGGGAGGAAATCAAACTTTATTCAAAATCTGACCAAATAACAATGACATTAATGTATACTGATCTCCAACAGAAGAAGCACCTCCAGCTGCCCATAATTTACAAAATAACAGTGCTACGTAACTGAAGAATATCTGCTGTAACTGATCAGATAAAGGGGTCAGAGAAACCTGGAAAGAAGATACACAGAAGAAAGCTCTTGTCTTCTTCAAGAATAACTGCTATCAGGAAGGTACGCGGATGACACTACAGAAGGCACCAGCTACGTGTCAGCCAGGTCAAAGTCACAGCAGAGCAGCAGCTAAACCAGGAAGCATTACCTTACAGCAGATAATGCTCCCCCGCACGCCTACTGCATAAATGAAATACATGAAAGTAGGGCTGCCTGGAACATTTCTGAGGGTAGAAAAGCATTCTGGAATTCTCTCCTTTTCCACTTGTCCTTCCTTCAACCCTGTTTCCTCACCAGCCTTAGTTCGGAGGTATTAAAGTGGCTATTATTCTCCCTATGTGTGAACATGTCTGTCTTTTCCTTTTTAAAAACCTGCCTGGTGCAGTTTAACAGCCTTACTCTAGGTCATGCAACCACGTCAGCTCCATTACCTAAATTAAGTTCTGTTAAAAACTACTTAAACTGATGAAAAAAAAAAAAAAAAAAAAGAACCAACAAAACCCAAACTAACAAACTTGAGACCACCACACTTCTGCCAGCCCAAACTCTATTGTAGGGCTTTATTTAGTTGAGCTGCAGCTTCAGATGTAAACATTATTTAAGGCCTTCTATGCAGAGAAGAAATAATTGTGCATTTTCAGAAGTAACTGAGCTACGTGCAGAGCTGTACCACTCTTAAGTCTTGCCAAAACTTTTAAATGCTAAGTGTTCGAGTGATATCAAACCTCTGCATAAAGCAGTATTAGACGTCAATAATAAAATTAATTTCTACTTGCATGAAAACCAAAAGGTAAAGGGGGTTTCTACTTTGCACACAATATTCTCTAGTAGCAGCAAATGGTAAATCAGAAACCACACTTGATTCAAAGTAGGTAGTTTAATAATTTAGACTGAAACAAACTATTCAACACACCAGGACATAAATTCCCAAAAGAAAATGGGGCTGTTCATAACCCATCTTCTAACAGCACATCATTAAGCACACTACTTAGTCACGTGTTTTCTATACTGGATAAGGTGTGGAACAGACAAAATCCTAGCATGATAAAAAAAATAATTAGGCTTTAGTTAGATTTCTACCTGATTTAAAGTCTCTTGCCCTTCCTGCAACATCTACAGACATCTGTGATATTCAAATTGGAGACTCTGCACTGAAGATAAATTATTAGGTGTATTTAGCCATCCCAGTAAGAACTCCACCGAAAAAAGTCTATTCTTTCACTGGCATAACTGCTTCTGAACTTCCACCAGGAACTACAGAAATATTTAAACAAAATTTTAAAAATAGTAAAAGTCTACAAACAATGTTTAGAATACTAAAACATTATATGTAAGTTTAGCTCACATTATATATAAATTAAGGTCATCATTAACTACTTTGCTCACAGCTAACTGCTGTGCATCAATGACATGTATGTATCAAGATGCAGAGAAATAAGAACAATGAAGTAACAACACGCTGTATCCCCCCTCCCACCCCCTCCCCTTCCGACTCCATTGCCTTTTTATTCACCTACCCACCCACTGGTCTTTTGACACAAATGCACAATGAAAACCAAAAGAGTCAAAATAATTCTATAGTAAATCACCTGTGGTTCTCTCTTTGTATCTACTACTCTTCTACCGTTCCTCATCTTTATGGCTTTTAGAGAATAAACTCTTTTGATGTGTGATATTTTATGTACAATGAACATACGGCTAGTTTTAAAAACACAGTACAGGTAACTGCAGTTTATAAACCAATCTACAGAAAAGCTAAATTAATAATTACGGCCATCCTCAGTATAAGTATGTGTCTAGTGACAAAATCTTGCCTCAGTATCATCACATTATAAATACATCTACTATTTAGTAACTCAAATAAATTTTCATGGAAAAAAAAAGTAAGCTTGTGACAAAGGGCAAGTGCTTTGCCAGAAACCCACATTCAACTACCCATTGTTCAGACACCACTGCTGCTACTACAAGCATGTGAGCATGTGGGTTTTGGACCATCTTCCTTGATAGGTATGATTTATTACAAGCTGTTATTTTTCACTTCATAATGCTCAGGATCAACAGTTACTACCTGGCACTAATACCATTAACCACATATTTTCCAAGTGACCAAATTATTATCTTCAAAACCACACAAACACATAGTGACATTAATATCCTACTGCACCATGACATTTTTATTAGAAAATTCATGGTAAGAAAGTTTTGCTACTTTGATTTTTGCTTTCAGCTTTCTAAGATAACAGTCAAAGAGAAAAATACATTATTGTACAAAATGTTTAAGAAACCTTAGGAGGGTTGTCAATTACTGGTTTAACTAAATCTGCTTATTCCACCTACATTTCCAGAATTTTATCTTCTTTTGGATGGAGTGCTCACTATCTCATTTCAGTCTCAAAAATGTGTTTGAACAAATCTGTTCTCCATTGAGAGAAAAAAAATACAATAAAAATCAGCTTAAAATAAATTTATTAAACAATACAAAAATAAGCATGCTGGAAATCGAGATACATAAATAACATACAATGCAAATGAAAAATGGAAAACGAGACAGGTAACTTAACAACTGAGCCAAAAGGTACAACACAAATGCTAAAATAAAATTTTAAAAAGCATTTACATTTCTAATGAAATGTTAATGATGCTGACAAAGAAAAACAAACAAACAGCTAAAATGCTTGAATATCAAGAATTGCTATTACTGTAGCACAGGTGAACACTAATACCGTTGCAGACTTCAAACATTCAATGACTAGCCTCTACCACCGCATTCTTTCAGACCTGCTCACCAAACACAATGCAGACATGGGTAAGTTGTCCTGGCGGACCCAACTATGGTCCCAGCTACCTGTGTACCCCGCCACGAGTAAAAGCCATCTGCAGACGTGGCAGGCCAGAACAGGAAACTGTGAGTGCAGGCAAGTTACAAAATAATTGGTCCAAAGGAGTTTCCTCCTGACCCCTCCTAACTAGAGGCTGGCTTAGATTCTGAGGCAGGCTTCAAAAGCATGTATTACAGAACTGTAATTTATAGATCTAAAGTATAGACTGTGTAAGCTGTACCCTAAATATTCTTATTATGCATATTAAAGATCTAGTAGTTTTCTTAATTTTGTATTTCCCATGCAGGACGTGTTTCTACCACAAGTTTTGTATGTAACTGACAAGCATAAATATGGCGAAGATTTTTATTTTCAAGCTGAAGCTCAGAAGGAACAATTTTCCATCTTCAACCACGTTTCTAGAATTTGCTTCAAATAGTACTAAAAATCAGAAAATGTGGGTAGAATTAGATCAAGCAAATCCTGCACCATATATTTTCATTTAAATCAAACTGGTAATTTAACCAGCAACATATCATCACTGTAAATACTTTCATTAGCAGCACAGTCACATCATGTCCCCTCTTGCAATTAAGGGTATTTCAGGTAAAGACATATAGTTTTGCAGGATCTGAATACCTGATATGTCTCTAACTTCTAGTAAAATCCTCAAACAGGTGAGACATTTTTGTAATTCAAGACTTTGCCTTTACTTACTTTATTTTCAAGATAAGCATTGACAATTCTAACCTTATCATCAGTGATAAGATTATAAAACAGCTATTATTCAGCAATTTATGACTGACAGTTATGACTGACATCTGCACCACAGATTTACCTCTTCATCCCAGCAGGACTTCAAATTCACTGAAAACTAATGTTCTGTATTGTTTTGCTTAAACATTTTAATCCTAGTCTTCAAAGACAGGAAGCCCATCTTTCCACAATATGCTGCTAGATGAAGATTATTCCGGGTTTAGTCAGAGTTTATTTCAAATGTTTATGCAAAACTGACAATACCGAAACAGAGTAATTAAGAACATCTTGCTTTCTCAGAGAACATCAGCTTTGCATCTTCCTGAAGTCATAAAACATCCAGATGGGTCAAAAAAAGGGCAGGAAAAACCTAACTCTCCCCTTATGCAGAACTCACATATGAATGCACTTTGGATTTTTAGATAAACTAAAAAAGGAGAGGGATTGGGGAGGGGGCAGGGAGAAGGGGTGGAGGTGTTAGTTACTAAGGAATTATCTGTCATTGCCTCCTAAAATCCTTAACAGGCTAATACCATTTATCACTACTTGGATGAGTTTTATAAACCAGGACTCTGCAAGGGGCGTACTGGGGGTGGGATATAGCAACATATCTGCAAGCTTATAAACGGGAAACCTTTATAGAGAATAATATTCTAAGATTTCTAGCATCATTGAGAATCTAATAGCTATAAGTGTCAAGAATTTAGCAAGTCTGTGCCCTCTGTCCAGCATTGCTTACTGAGTCTGTTTGAAGCTTACATACACCATTTCAAGCTACATTCTACTCAAGATACTCAAAATTATCAAATTATGCAGATGAACAGATGCAGTTGCCTGTAGAAGAATGCAAATCCTGCTTCTTAGCAAGCTGACAGAGGTGCAAACTCACTGTAATTTCAAAAAGTCGCAATGAAAACTTAAAATTTGCTCATGTGTTAAGTAAATGAAGTTTCTTATCATATATATGAACATGCACACACATTAGCAGTTGAAAAATAAGTTAATTGTAAACAGTTTTAATAATATCTACTTAACGGCTTTGCTCTGAATATATTTCCTGCTCACTTCTCAGTTGTTTAACACTCTAAAAACCAAGATTGCTTACATTCCTCTCTAGGGTGGAGCACAACATTATTAGTAAGGCAGACTTCTGAGTCATAGCTACCAGCTGGCAGTACGAGCAGAGAGCAAGACACTCAGAATAGTTTGGCAAGAAATATTTCTGCTGAATTAGTGAACTTGCTAACAAAGCAGGCTTTTTTCCCCCTCTTCTCCCAGCCCTCCCCAGCCATTCTTGCTCTTTTTAGTTAAATGTTAGCATTAATAATTATTAAAGGTTGATCAAAAAAATATAATCTTCACTAGCATGGCATATCCAGAGGATCCATTTCTGTTCAAACCGATTTGAAACTTCATATTTAAAAAAAAAAGGGATATGGTAATAACATGACTCAGAACCTATCTCCACTTAATACCCAATTATTTATAGATTTATGAATTTACCGTATTTTGCTGACACTATTTTACTTTATATTTTAATTAAAATTTATCTATCTTTACACGCTGACCCTGATCAGAGGACACATCATAAGTTCTTGCTTGGCTCTAAAGTTAATTTACTTCAAATTCTCAGATATAAACAAAAATAAACAGATATACACAGAAGCGGTATATCTTTGAAAACATTCAGATTTACTTTTTTTTTTTTTTTAAAGTATATGTGTTTTAAGTAACTACAAAAGTCAGTTAACAGTTTTGGGTTTTGTTGTTTGTATGTGCTTTTTTCCCCCACCCTTGAACTTCGACAGACTTTTTGGTATAGCATACAGAATTTACACAACGTATATATAAATGAAACATCAGGCAAACAATATTCAAATCGAAGTTAAATCTAGAGATGCTTGAGGGTTTTTAAAATGAAGAACTTAATGAAACTAGAACCCATTCGTTTAGTTTTGCTCTCCCCGACCTTCCATTCTATACACTACGGTTCTGGAGATGTCCTCGTTTGATTCAGGTGACACTTTTTTCCATACTGTTTCTTTTAAAGCAAGTTCTTGCTGGAGATTCTCATAGTCCATTGGTCCAAAGGAATGCTAGTTGTTCAAGCAACATACATTATTTATTAGTGTATTTGAAGGAAAAAAATCCATACTTGCAGTCAATGCTAACAGACTCAAGTTTTTCACCTCTTCACATAAACTGTTACTTTCTCTTTTCCAGTTATAAAAAAATCCAAGTTCCAAATGGGGTATACACATGCAAACAGAAGCACTTTAAAAAGCATTCTACTGTATCTTCTCCTATTGAAATCTTCACGTCTTAGTTAAACATTAATGGTAATAAAAGCAAAGAGGTTCGTCTTATCTAAAGCACCCTCACACTTTTTATCTTTTGTACAGGTAGCAGGAGTGGATTCAGTTCATTCCCAGACATTGCTTATACCGCTTCCTTAGTAACAGGCACTTGTCTACAGCACTGAATTCACTGCCTGTGCAACTCTCAGCAAGTCACGTGGTCTCAGAGATATCACTGCGAAAAAATGCTAAACATACATCTCATGCACTGCAGCACAGAACAGAAAGGCTAAGCCCACCAGCTGGTCAAATCTTTATTAAAGGCAACCAGTACAGTAAAACTCTTTGAAACTTTTATTGGATACCATATACTTAATCTAGCAAGGGAGATGAACTGCATGAAATGGAGTTACAAATCTAATATTAAATCCTACTACACAAAACCCTGTGATAGTGTGGTCCACCCAGGTAAGTGTCCACTAATAATGTAAACTAACTAGTTTATCTGAAAGGTTTGATGCAATACATGTCATTGAGCAGTTTTGCATTTAAAGAACTTTCCGTATTTCTTCTGATGTCTACAAGCAGTACTCACTAAACACATATTAACTTACCCGCTGATCACCACCTTCTCTGCGAGGATCAAGCTTTTTTGCAAAGTGTCTCAAATTATCGTAGTTATGGAAATTGCACAAAGAAACCAGATCCTGCAAATTATAGGGAATATACATTATTATTTGCATATGATAGTTAAATGCTTATGAGATTATAACACTACCACTTGTGTTTTACATTATATCCTCATAACCTAAACCAGTAATAAGATAAGCTTATTTAATAAATCAATATCAATGTTTATAAGGCCCTTTGAACATAATACAGTGATAAGATTAAGTTCTGATAATACCTTTAAACTCCTTTTTAAAGAAGTACAATACAAGTAGCAATTTGCAAAATATCTATTGTAATGTATTTCCACTCCAGCTGTATGAAACACTTCAGGAACAGGAAGAATAGTTTGGACTAGTCTGGTACATAAAACTTCAATCAATAGGATGGAACAAGAAAATGTGTGACATAATGGATTTTAATTCAGTTTGAAATACAACATGAAAGGTTATAATTACAGAACTTTGCTATGCTGCTGTATTTTTGAAAATGTTACACTCATGTTACCTCTATGCCATGATCATCTCATGAGATGTTAGATCTTATTATAACACAGAATAAATGCAGTAAATCCTTCACCTATTGTTCTATGATTTTATTTATATTATCAAGACTATTTCATATGAAACTTTAATATGTTCACATGAATTAGTAACTTCTAAGTACTCTTAATTATCTAGCATCTGTACAGCTGTAAAACAGAATTACGAAAATTTTTAACTGCTGCTCATCCACATGAACTAAACCCCTGCACACTGTAAATCTCATGCTATTGTTGATAAGCTAAGTGAAGACTAGTCATACAAATGTTCACCCTAGGAACTGAAGTCCATCTAAACTAGTATCACTGTAGTAAATGTCCTCATGCTACTTAAAAAAAAAAAAAGGGGGGGGGGGGGGGAAGGGGAAAAAAAGAAAAAAAAAAAAAAAAAAAGATCAGCAGCCTATTTAAGCCTTCAACTTCCAAAGCATTACCAAAAATCCAACATTATTTATGGGGCTCTAGATAGCCTACTATTCCCTTTTTTGAATTTTTTTCCCTCCATTTATAATTATTTAAATCAGTATTACAAGGTAGTTTTAGGGAGAAAATAAAAAATGAAGAAGTTTTTTGAACTCTCCTCTCCCACAAAGCATCTTTATTAGTCATTACAAAGTACTCTACAAAATCTCTACTGCTTCTAATGCTGCTATCAACAGACTGTCCACAGCCCTTTCAAAAGCAAGAGATGAAGCTAGAGAGCTTGCCCAACAACTGGGTCCGATCTATGAAGGCATGGTTTATGTCAGACTGTTTACAGCAATTGGTTTTAAAAAATACATCAGAACAGCAATATTTAATTAGAATTTTCTTCTTTAATTGTAATTCCAATGTTTTGAAAATTGTTTATCTGTAAATAGAGCTCTACATTTTCTAATGCAGTATGTAAGAGATAAGCTCTTTCATTACTTCATGAAGTGTTCCTTTTCAAAGCTTTTCCACAATTAATTTCTCCAGTGTTTCTGGCATCATATTTTCTTAATGCTCACTGAATTAATGTTATTTATTACTAAAACGCAAACGTCTCTTCTTGGACTTTCACCCTTGGATCAAATTAAACTTGCTGTGTATGGAAGAGTGACAAATCACTATTTAATTCACTTGGATCTCAGCTATACTAGCTGAAGCTCAGTAAACATCAGCAGCACAAGGAAAAAACCAAAACAAAACCACTGAAGCCAATGCTGCTTACATGACAAAAGTGAATTCCTTTAACACTGTTGCCCATCTTGTCCAAAGGAGGTGACCAGCACATCAAGCCCATGACATTAGGAACAACCAGAAGAATCCCACCAGCAACTCCAGATTTTGCAGGAAGACCAACCTATAGAATAGTTAGAGAATTACTGTCCTCTGCCAACATTCTTCACTATTGTAACACAATGTGTTAGCATTTTACTGAAACGTATTATGCAGCATTTATAAAACACAGATCTGGAAATCACTTTAAGTTGGGAAAAAATTATTGCTTATCTCTTTTTAGACAGATAATAACCCGAAGCACAGTTTGTGGCGATCCAAGGTAGGCAATCATAAACTTACTTGCACTCAGTAACACAGAGAGCCAGTAATAGAGTGAAAAATATAATTTAGATCTATTATAGAAAAGCAATTATGAATAAGCAGCAGTAAATGATTGTATCTACCATGAACAGTTTGCAACAAGGCAGTGGTACAAAGCTATATAAATTAAAAATATCTTGACCAGAAAACATAAAAAACCCAATGAGAACAGAAGAGTCTGTCCATAAAATCATACAGTAACCTACTTATTTACAATCTGGATAAAGGTATTGCTTTTTTCCAATAGGAACTAACGTGTCACATATCCTTACAGCTCTGTAAGCAGTAACTTAGGTCACGCAAAGCAACATAATCAATTTTACATATATGCAATAAGGAAAAATTAAAAACACTCAGAACAATGTTGAAAACACAAATAAGATGCAGTATATCTTGAAATACTTACATGTAAGAAACATACTGTTGGAAAATAGAAGCATGGTACATATGCTGTGTGTGACAGTCACTTTTACAACACATGAGGACAATTCATGAGCCTGAGTTAGTAAAAAAAAAAGCAACTATACTCCCATATAGCAGGATTTCTTTAGTCACACTTTCCAGTTACATTTGCATCATGACTTGGTTGTCTCATGAACAGCCTTACAGGACAGTATGTATATTTCAACATGAAAAGGATTCCCAAATGTGACGCATCAGAGAAGAGTAAGTGCTATAATATATTTGTACTAGTAGTGTCATGAATCCTAGGTGAGATTTTCCCACATGGTATGTTCAATTTCTATAAAAATTCACGTAACACCCTCTCCTCCAGAAGCAAGCAAGTCCTGGAACATGGGAAACAGTAGCACGTGTTTATCTTCCTGATCAGCTATAAATAATATCTGAAGACTACTTACATGGAAGGCAAACTGCCCTGAAAAGTCATACATGCCACAGGAATGCATTAAACTCAAGGTATTCCGGACTGCTTCAGGACTCAGTACTCTTTCACCAGTGATTGGGCAAAAGCCACCATTAGCCAGAGTTGCTGCCATCACACTTGCTGATTCACATGTTACTTCTATTGAGCAAAGCTTATGAAAAAGAAATAGAGATTATAAGAAGTGATACTTCTAGCACAGTAAGGCCAAATATAGCAGGATCAACAATATGTCTCTATAGAAATATCATCTCATAAAATAACCTGTAGCATAAGATTTGTTACAGATGATGCTAGTAGCATCAATTAATATGGTCTGAATCCTTCTTCTATAAAGATCCCAGCAACAGCGTTTGTAAGCCCTCTTAATAGTTTGGGACAGTATTTTCCATGGATTAGTGTCTCTGCTTGATTCCCCACCCCCACCCCCTTAATGTTCCTTTGAGAGGAAGAGGTCTAGAAAACAATCTCAGTATTTTGCATCTGCTTAAATGGCAAAGCCAGAGAATGACTGGGGTTTTTTTTCAATTTGAGTTTGTTTTGCGTGGGCTTTTTTAAGTCTTAGAAGACCCCCCACATTATTAAAAGTATATTTTAAAGCTGCAAACTCTACCACATGCAAGTCTTAATGCCAGCACTTCCTGCTGATGCAGCCTTAATTTCACCTTTCTCTCATATATACTTTATGATACATTAATGATATGACCACACGATAGTTTCTCCCAGGATCCCTGCTTCAGTACAGACTATACATACTTTGGTGACACATCAGGAAATGTGATATGTTGCCATCACCTGATGCTGCCTCATTTCTGCAGAAACCAAAAGATAAGCTGGTTTCAACCTGAAGCTGAAATGCTACTCTGCAAAGTAAACAAACTAGTGCTTGTATTCTTGCTTTTGCCAAACAGTCATTACATGATACTTCATGAAGTTACCTAAGCCAAGTTTTCATGAGTAGTTACTACCTGGAATTCTTATTTTCCGGGTGCCAAACTCAATACATCCTAGTCCAATCAACTGGAGTTGCAAATCAAGAGATTGTCAGAGACGCATCTAAAATGGCAACTGTGTTTTAAACATATGAAGTATTACACAATATCACCTACTTTGAAAAAAAGTGTTTCTAGGTTCTCAGTTTAAGCACCTGCATTTTGTACCTCAGTTCTCTAAAACAAGAATAATCCATCCTCACTTATAGAGATAATAGGAAAACAGAGTTATTCCTTTTCAAAAAGTTCACAATTACACAAGGGAGGGAGAAGTATTACAGAAAACCCAAAGAAAATAAATAACTTTAAGTAGAATCTGAGTAGAGTGTTGGAAAGTAAGCGTTGTACAGTGAGAAGAAAACAAAACAAAATTGCTGCTCTTGTATGAGCTGCCATTTTTCTGAGTATGGAGTGAAAAGAAGATTTTGCAGGAGAAAAAAAAAATGACACACAGTCATGAAATTAGAGACCATAATGCATGAAAATGCAGCCAAATTAAAATATATCAGAAAAGTTAGGTTTGGCATTTTTTATGTACAGCTTTACACTCAGAAGCGTATCAGGACTTGAGTCAGTGGGATAGGAAGCATTTTAAAAGCATGTTTAAACAGTAAATTCAAATAAATTACCAGTTTTGTTTTGCAGTAACAGAAGTTCAGAGTATACTATTAGCTTGTAACTAGTTTCCAACTCAACAAAAGGTCAACTAAGGCTAATCACATATAGCTTACTTCATAAACACTCATTCGATCTAAAGATGAGAGCAGGTGCACCCCAATACAAAAAGCTCAGGTAAAATTTGCATTTTAAAAAAATATTGTTTATAACGTGCATAAGTAAGAGCAAGTCTCATGAATCAAGAACAGATTCATTTTGAGAACTAAACTCCGGATTATTTTTTTTTAAACTATCCCAGACAGACTGAATCAGTAATGCAACTTGAGCTGCCTCTTGAGAACTATATGCAGCAGAGCTGAGTGAGTTGTAAATGTTTTAACATTAGGAAACCCTTACTGAGGAAATACCTCACACTTGCCAAGTTCTCATTTTGTGACAGTTGCAAATATCTTGCTGGCAGTGAAAAAGAAAAAAAAAAATGGGGGAGGGGAGAACATATGTGACTCAATTCTTTGTTTTACTCATAAGCACTGAATTAAACAAAAAGGAGATACTCGTATTTTTTCATTTACAACACTACCCTTGAGCTTGCAATAAAACATGCATATACTATTTTAGTTACACACAGAATTTAAAGTACTTCACAGCACAATAAAGAGCAGCAACCCAAAGAAACAGAAATACTTTGTTAAACTCACTGAGGTGATACAAGACATTTTAAGCTTCTAACTACTAGTGTTTCAAAGACTATTGCTAGTTTGGATTAGCAATAAAGACACCCAAGTACATCAACTGAACAAAAGCACATCTGGATGCATCAAATGAACAGTATTTATTTCCAGAGTTTAACAGAAGCTGACAAGTTTAACTATAAGCCATTAAAGCCTTTCTATCTACAAACAATTCAGCTTCTACTGCTTGTAATAGTAATTCTAAAGGCTATAACGATTCTCAATTTTAGTCAGTTACCTGAAAATAGAAGTCTAGTATAGCAACCATATCTGTGCCTTCAGGAAAGCACTGAGGAAGAGAAATAGAGAGATTCTTCAGGTAAAATTATGATTCATTTTTTAAAATATTGCTTTTAGAGACACATAAATTAAACTATATTCTTGTCAGTATATTAAGCATTAGGCAGATTTCAAATACTTAATTAAATTTAGCAAGTACAAGTATTAAATCACACCAGATTTAAAAATAACACTGTAGTGAAGTCAATAAGCTAGATACTAAAATATTTTTCATACAGTTTTCAACATCTTTAAATCAGCAAACTGCAAAATGCATCTAGTAGTTTTATAAAATCATCTGTACAGCACAGATTATGCATTTTATGACAAAACAAATTATCATGTCTATGATACAGAAAAAAGATTACAGGTGTTCTATTAGCGTGGCATTAGTATCATACTTTATAAATGACAGCATTTTGAGTAACAATATGAGAATATATATCGTATTGTAATAATTTATGGCATACTGTACATTAAATAAAGATCTTCACAGATTATGAAAAAACCCCACCAGTCAGTCTTCAAAATACAATAAAAAGAAGAGATCAACCTTTTTTTCTTTCAAGTAATAGCCAATTGCAAAGTTTCTATCTCCACTCTCTCTTTCAGACTGGAACCTTAAAATAAAAATAAAAAAATAAAAAAAGTCAAGAGAACACATCAAGCTTTCAAAAAAATGCTGAACTTCAATGATGCATAATGTAATTCAGTAAAACTGCATGTAAAGCATACATTGCTTCTGAATCCAACCATTCTACTAACAGGACAGAAGTTACATAGAAGCTCATCCCAGTACACCCAGTTGGAGCAAATTAGCTTTGACATCCAAATACACACAGTACTGGTTACCTGCACAGACTTGACTTGGAGGTAAGGCAAAGTAGTGTAAGATCCTACTCTTGGAAGCATTTTTAAGAAGGCATGGTGGAATGAAACATCCTGCAACAAGCTGCACTGAATGGCTCATTCACCAACAACACTGGCCAAGCTAGAGAAGAATCTGAGGACCAAGCTGCAGGTCAGATAATGACCAAACTGATGGCTGCACTGTTTATCATGATTAAGTTAAGGATGAAACCTAAAAGCAAGGAATCAGTATGATAAAAGGATAATCTTCTCTTGTCCAATTCCTTCCATGGTAAACACTTTTACATTAACACAGCTCAGGATAAATACTATTTATCTCATTCTGCTTCTCTGCACATGCATGCCAACTAGCAACCTGGAAGCAACTCTGCTATATGGAATCTGTATAATTTTCCCAGTGCTGCCTCAAAAAGCTCTCATGATTTTCAGAATGCTATATGTTGAGTTAGTGAGGGGAGCTGTTTTAGAAAATAATTTAAATATGCAAAATAAAAAAGCATAGAGTCCCAACTGTATAAAGTATGCTTTCTAAACATCTGATATGCAGCCATTAACATGCAGAGTTTAATTTTTAACATAAATGCCAGGAAGGTAAGAGTTGCACTTACAGCTCTCACTGTCATAGCACCAACAGAGCACTAAGACAGAATAATGAAATTGCAAAGAGATAACCAACACTTTATGTGAGATTTAGCCATACTGATGTCAGAGACATGCACAACTTCAGTTCTTGGAAATTTTATTCAAAGACACCCTCCAATGATGGCTTCAGTGTAAATAACTGAACTTTGCCATAAGCTCAGTATGCCAACTATTAGTTGAGGCATTTTCCACCTAACATCATTAAGTAAATAAAAAATACTTACGTAGCATTACTGAATCCAACATACTCATTACCAGCCATTTTATTCATGAATTGCATCACCTGTTAGAGACAGAGAGGAGGGGGGAAAAGCATGCTAACATTTTCAGACATTAAGAAATTGTAACTGATGAACTTTAAATCCAGCCTTACCCTAAATCGTAAGACAATTTTACAAATACAATCCAAATCACTAAGTGTTTAAAGAAACAAGTATGGATTAAAAGACATTTGAAATTACTAAAATTTCACTTGCAATTCCCTTGCCAGCTAGAGACTTTTACCACTGAACTTAGTTAAAAAAGGAATGTTGTAACATTAACTTACGTAGTCAAATTTTTCTGCATTATTTGCTCCTTGCTGCAAGAAAAGAAAAAATAATTTACAAAAATTGTTAACATAAGAAAGGAGTTAGTTCACTTAACAGTATTAGGAATTTTAATGGATATAACTAAGGTATGAAGCTAATTAAGAATAAGGTACTACAATTATTTCATATATTAATAAAAAAATTAAAGTGTTAGATAAGTAAATATGTAATTATCATTTACATTAAATAATCCTATACGAGTCTTATCAAACACCTGTATGTTGGAAATGAATTTGAACTGAAAAAGGTATGCTTTATTTTAAGTGCTCTCTATTCAACTTTATTTAGCATAAGTATAGTAGTTAAAGCAACAAATACAAAAGTAACTACAATCAGGATAATTATATTGAAAACATTAACTTTTTATAGATTAGTAACTCAAAGGTATTCTTATGCTACCAACAGAGCTGAGCACAGGAAAGTTCAGGCTACTGAAGTTAAAATATTTCCATGGCTAGCACCCATACTAAGAATTTAGATTGAAGACTTAAAATAAAGTGTTACCCCTTACTATGAAAATAATTGCATTTAATCAAAGATATCTGATTTAATATCTGATTAATATCCTACCTATTAAAAATGAAACAGAAAAAATGTAACTTCACACCAGAGTAAATCATTGTGCTAACAATTTAAGGAAAAATCTAAATCCAACTTAATAAGGATGCTAGTGAAACTTAGTTCTTAGGATTGGTTGGTTTGTTTTCTCAGGGAGGATGAGAGGTTTTATTTTGGCCACTTCGCCCACCCCCTGTTTAAGAACATTCTCAAATTTAGTAGCTGCCAGTTAAAGATGCACTAATTTTTTTTTTACACGTCACTGACAGGCAACCTTTCACAAACTCCTATAGCAGGACGATGAAAGAGGGGTGGGAGGTAAAAAATAGCACATGGTCTACTGGGGGGAGTTTTTAATTTTTTGGAGTAGCCAAGTGGAATTTTTTGAGGAAGTTTAAAAAACAATGGCATCGCATACACAAGTGGAAACAACGTATCTAGAGAAGATTTTTTTTAATAAATAATTTTAGTATTAAAGATACTCTGTTTAGATAACAAAACTCTGTTTAACATATCTCAAACAATTCAAGACACTACTTGCACTGTGTTTAGTATGGGAACAGTGAAGGAAGTGGAAAAAACTGAAGCTTTATATCAACCAGCATTTTACTTAATGAAATGCGTAAAGCCAGTCTCATTTCCCACTCTGTATGTGGATTAGGGTGTTGCAGATAATCTTGATAATGAAGCCCATGCATCAGCTCATCTACAAGAGGATGTGCAGTCATACACGTACGATCACTAGCTGAAAGGAACACCACACTGTTTTGTCAAAATTATGCGCCAGTGATTACCTTATGCTTAAAGGCTAATAACCTTACTCTTAAAGGCAATAATCTAGCTAATCTGCAGTAAGATAAAAAAATCATGATACATTTCATCAAAATGTTCCTGTATAATATACCAGAACACAAGTCTTAAAAATTTAACTCCAAATCTGTTCAATGAAAAATAATTAAAAGAAGAAATTACCAACTTCATTGAACTGTTGCAGTTGTCAAAATATTCCATAGATCCTAATGCTGTAAAATATGTAACAACATTTAAACCACAAAAACCTTTTCAACCTTTCAAACGCACAATGAACATCTTTTTCTGGGAAAGTGGGTCAGCATTAGTTATGGGATGCTGCATTGATAATTGTATGGTTAGACATGTATAATAAATTGAAACAAGTTCTTTTGTTAAAAAAAGAAAGAGGGAGAAAGGGATCATGCTTTCTGCAAAAATATAAATACATAATACTTCACTTTTTTTTTTTTTTCCCAGTCAAAAAAATTCCTAGCCCTTCAACAAAAACCTGGCTTTACTAGCAGCATATAAAATTGGTGGGCAAAAGACTCAATGCAAACTTTTTCCACATCACTTGTTATAAAAAAGGTTTCTCTTAAAAATGTACATCTAATCTTGTATTTTGGGAAGAAAATCTTCTGTATACTAACTCAGATGATGCAATTTTAGTCCTTGATGTTCCACACACTTGTACAAGTACTTATATCAAACACAAAAGCATTGCTACTGAAATTAGACTGCTCATATACCTAAAATATTTGCCTAAATAATCATATGACCAAGACCTCAGTAGGGATTTAACACGATGCGTGACTAAAACAGAAAACTTTGCTTCCATCCACATGACGACTAAAAAACCCAACATATTAGTTTCCCTCTTTCAGCAGCTGACAGAGGTATGCTGCTCCTCCTAAAAAGCTGAAGAGACACAGAGGCAACACACATTCTATGATTAAAATTCCATTGCAAATACAAAATCCTAACATTCAGAATACTGAGCAGTTTTTCCATAATAATTTGAACAAATATGAGAGACAAAAAATCTTCCGCTCTTGCACAAGTGCTGCTTATTTTTAGCTTGATTGTATAAGCCTATGAGGTTGGGGGCACTGTGACAATATTTCTTTAAAAGCATTTTTATTTAAGTTCAGATGTAATTCATCTGTCTAGAATATCAAAGAAAATGTTCTATGCACTAACTCCACAAACACTTAGTACATTTACTGGAACATATGTTCATACACACACTTACTGTATACATGCTTGTGTGTATATACATATGAAAAAACACTTCTAAATTAATACAAAATGAAACTGAAAAGGTTAAGATTGAAGCGGTTTCATAGGCAGAAAATTCAAACTTGCAGAAGACAGCTCAATACAATTTTGTAAACACTTCAAACCCCAATGGGCACCATGGCTGTCGCTCATAAATTTGAATTTTTTGACTGTGTCAGGTTTTAGTGATCTTCCCTTTTTATCATCTGTATTTCTACTAGAAAAATATAAGCCTTTGCATAGGTTGCATGTCTACATGTACATAAGAAAGAAGAGACCCATGGATACTTACCAGAGCTTGCAACAACAAATTTAGGCAATCTTTATTAGAAAAGTAGTTAGTATTAGCCACTTTTCATCGATTAGTATTCAGTGTTTATACAATTAGACCACATAAGCTCTTACCATGTGTCTCTTGTTAAAATAATTTTTCAATTTTGAATCTAAGCCAAGCTAATAAAAACAGTTGGATCATGAGAAGTTTATAATTTTCTAATAATAGAAGATTCTTTTTAAAATAATTTCTGGAATTTTTAAAATCCAGATTTATAACCTAACACTATACTGTGATGAAGACATCCAGGGGAAAAAAAATCATAACACTTCGTCAGAGTGCAAGAAACATTTTTTTACATTTATGCATTTTGCATTAACTTAACTGTTAATGTCTTTATTTTAGTTTTCTGTACTTACACAAGTTTTAAATTTTATATATTAATCTGGGCCTGTTCTGTGAGAACTGGTGTCTTGACTGCTTAGCGTGCCATTTTCAGCTCTGAAATACTTGAGAGCACACTGTCACAGACAGTATTTGACCCACTAAGACCAATACTATTACTATTTCAAATACATGTAAGAAATTATTTTTGTGTCCTTCAGGTATTAAATATTTGCATGTGTGACTACTGAATAGATGTCATTTCAAATATCACTACAACATATTCCATGCCAAATAGCACCTAATATATTTGAGTTATAATAAAAAGCAAGTGCAGAATAATGTCAACGTACATTCCATCCAAAATTGGTTACTACAAGAAGATTAATAACCCAGGAAGAGAGGAAATTTTACCAAAATAAAGACAAGTATCTGGCAGAGAAGATCACAACACCAACACATGTTTCAAAGTGGTATGTATGTACATTTACACATTAGTCTATCAGAAAGGATAACTGGAGTGGGTAGCACAGAGCAATTAATCTAAATTTATACTATTTGTTGTTAACTACATTGTCGAATAAATCCAATAAACCATGCATTTTCTCACCCCTCAAGTATTACATTGTAACCGTATAACTGCATCCTGACAGCAAACAGACCCCTGGCACAGATGGACAAGTCTTTCCACCACTCTTTGCCTCATTTATTTTATGACTTATCAGCGTATTTAGAAAGCTCTTAAGTATATCAGATACACCTCTTTATTTTTCATGCAAAAAATTTCCATTGAATTAAGTTTTTTTCAGCGTCAGTAAAATCAGCGTTTTCATTTTCTTGCACACCAAATTTTTTGCAAGAACTATAAACATTGTTATGCTCCCCCAACATGTCTAAACACTTCCCACGTTAATTTATCACCATAGAATAGCCCCCTTCACTGAGCCTTCCAAGTCTGCAGTCACTGCCTGTGTAAGATGCTGGATGTGGCTGTCAGCACTTAAGAGGATATACATACATTCTATTTGCCCAAACCTTTGCTGTTATACTAGGAAAGCTTTTATCTACAGATGGAATCTTGACACATATAATAAAAATTACTTAAGATTAATCCCTTGTCTTCTGGTGATTCCTTCCACAGCCGTCTGCCACATCCTACATAATTCACTCTGAACCTTTCTTCATCTCATTTGCACCCCTAACACACTACCCTCCCGAGTCAGTAAAGATACGTGGAAGTGGGCAATTGCTGATACAACCACTGATATCACTGGAGTTGACACACTTTGAGAGCTGAGTTTAAGGTTTAAGAAGAAACAACAAGTGAAAGCATTAATATTTATCCATGCTACAGGCAATAAAGACTTCTCCCAGTCAGTCTGATGTACAGAAAGCTGTGTGGTTAGAGAGCACTGAATCTGTACTAAATCTGTACAGAACCTGAATCTTCTTTTAAGAGCCTGTATTTCCTTGGAGACATAGAATAATTTACCATTTTATCTCATATCACTTTCCCACAAATTCCTGTAATTGCCGCTACAATTTTCTTTTGATAACAATTATTTGAAAATCGTTATAACTATGTAATTTATGTAACTAGTAATAAAGGCAAATGGCAGTACAATTACAGCCAAGGGAAAAGGTCCTTAGGGGGTTTTTTAAATTTTATTTCATTAAAACTGGCCCACAGGATGTCCTTCTGCTAAAGCATTTTTATTGTAGATACATGCTTTAAATGCTGGAACAGTCTGTGGAGTGTAATGCAAGTACAGTTAGAGCGGAGCCGTGAGTTAAGGCACCAAAATGTAAACACATCATAGTTCTAAACACATAACAGTAAGGAGAATCATTTAAGCAGGTAAAAGTATGATATTATCATGCCTAAGTAAGCCAAACATACTACTTAACATGCACATATGCTTTAAGATTTATTAATATGAATAGCAAGGACTAAACATAACATGACAGTTTAGGTCTATGCTCTGTTACAAGGTGCGTATACCAAATTCTTAAGGCAGTCAGAACTGGGTATGTGTTGCTAAGAACCCTTTTTTCCCCTGAAATGTTAACATATTACATATTCTGACAAAAAGATTACTCCAAGCATCATCTCTTATCCACAAGTAATCATAATTTGTGCCAGATTCTAAGGGCAGTAATGTGCAAGATCATGCATACTAACAGCTCCTAAATTCAGTACAATGTATGCAAATTTTGAAAGACTACTTAACATCAATTTCTCAGAATGAGATAAAATAATGAGTGTCAAAGGAGGTAAAAGCATTCCTTACACTGAAATACAGCAACAATCTCTCCATAGCTATCAACATGCTACCGTTAGATAAATGTCATACACGGTGAACTGGACCATGTTTAATAATCCCTTAATTTTCTTGGACTCTAGGAGCCATACACAGTCTTCAAGATACAAAAGTAACACCTTAAATAAACAGTACGAATGCAGAGGAACTGAGGGCAAAACATGGGTTAATCAAGCCACCTTTTCCAGAAAAAAAGTCGTAGATTAGATCAAATATAAATGTGAATTACTTAAATCACTGAGTAGTTAGTAGAAATACTGTTAAATTGCAGACTGTAAAGAAGTTATTTCACCACAAATACAGCTATTAAGTAACTTTGTACCTGTGACCCTCTATGTAACTTTCTTCAGAATATGTTTAGTTTGGTTATTCAAATGATAAATGGTATCTTAGTGGAAGTAGTACATAAAATAAACTACATCTTAATCACACTGAAAACAAATAATGGAGTGTGATAAGCAAGATATGCGTCTGTTAGACGTGCAGTTACCACATGCAAAAACGTTAGTGCAATGCAATACTCTTCATAAGAACATTACAGAAAAAAACAAAAAAAAAACAAAAAAAACCACCCAGCAAAAACAATCCCCCAACCTTCCAACAAATATCACAATGCATGCAGTAAACAAATCCATGTTATCTATTCAGATGTACACCATTTATCAAGAACTATGTGCCTTCTGCAAGAGGCACAGGCTCGTGTTTTGCCTTATGACCAGTAGGGCATGTTGTAGTAGGACTAAGATTTTGACATTTCAGACAAATGTGTTAAGTCAGATTTTAAAATTCACTGTTATCCAAGTGAATTTCAATGCTCAGTCAACCTTTAAAAAATATTAAATGTGAATAAATTTACCTGTCATACTTAAGGCCATTTTCTTTCACCTACAGCTATTAAAGATAAATGTCTTTAAGCAGGAGTTCTTACACCTTCTTTAAATATAAAATAACAGAAAATCATGATCTAAGTAATTTTAAAATCAACAATTTGGAAATAGGAGGTAGGAAACACACTGTAGCTAAGGGACTTTGAAACATAACCAAGAAAAAGGCTGTAAACAAGATTTTTAAACCTCTGACGTAACAGTAAAGTTTTCTACTTCAACACTCCAGGGGACTGACATGTTCCCTGTAGTTCTAAACAGGTACCCTTAGGAAAAAAAAAATAGTTTTTTGTACCAGTGGCTACCAAAAAAGGCAGAAAACACAAGTAAAGTACCTGGCAAACATTAGCATTACATGAAATTTATGTCATTTACAACTTCAAGTGATACATACAGCTATTCTAAGGAAAAATAAACTATAGCTTTCCAAAAGTCTCCAGACTACGGTCTAAAGATGCTATTACTCAGCTGTGGTCTATTGAGGAGAATATGGGCAACTGTTTCCAAACACTTATTTAAGAAAGCACATTTAACATCCCAACAGAAACTATGTAACATAAAAGTTAAACACAATTCAGTTGTACAGAACATTAACAGTAGACAAATTCAGTATTAAGACTAACGTGCAAATATAGCTGTGTTGCTCCTGTACAAATTATAGGATCTTCCATTTCTTCTTCACAGCAAGAAATACTCTTCTAACTTTATGCTATTTAAGAGCATTAGACATTCAGGAACATATTTCTGAGTGCTATAAAGTATATTCCTGAGGACATACTCTTAGCATTAAACAAGTATGAAGCAATTCTCTCAAGAGAATATCAAGTGTTGTGCAGTTAAAGGAGGAAACAAAGCTAAAAATGCTAAGGAAAAAGAGTCTTTCATCTACACTGTTACTTTTTAAAAACTGCTCGTCTAATACTGCATTTGTTTGGAAGCGTGAACTATTTCCAAAACATAAGAGCTTCTCTATCTGCTAATGAGTAAACTGCTGTAAGATATTGCACACAGAAAATGGAAATGGCTCATCATCTGTACAAGATACTTTTTCTACATTCCGTTAAAATACTCAGAGAGAAACTAAAAATTAATTTTTTACCTTGATTAAAGATGTGATCACAATTGCTCCAGCATTCACCATAGGGTTATGAGGCCTGTCTGTGAAATAAAGTTTTCAATTACAAGTATATCCCAAGACACATTTGTCAAGCAAAACCAGTCAGGTGTTTAAGTGATGGTAGTATTAACGTATGACTTAAAGCTACAATTGTGGAATATAATTCTAAATTTAAAATACTCTAATCCAACATTATACACAGTGTTTTGTAATTCTGAGCAAATTATTTTACATTTTAGAACACACTCAGCCTAATGCTACTTAGCAGTCCAGTAAATTAATTGGTTTGGCATCATTTCTTTTCTTGAAAATTCTGAATCCTCTCCACTGTTCTGATTTGATCAATGTAACATTTGAAACAACCCCTAAAGGACTTCCCAATTTCTCCTCCAAGCTACCAAGTCTCAGTGATTTTAAAAGTCTTCAAACAGGTCCTTTTTCTAAATTTAAAAAAAAAAAAAAATAAAAAATAAAAAAATAAAAATTCCAGTTCTTGAAGTCCTCATTCTTTTTAAGAAGCAGAGGTTTCTATTGGCAGCTTCTCAAATACAAATAACAATTTACTAGTCCTCACTAGAACTTACTTTAAAATTAACTTGCATATACCTGCACTAATCTTCCTATTAACAGTATTTTTGCATTCCAAGTCATTCTTAGCTGCTCATGTGAATGAATCACTTTTTTACTTCTTTTTCTGAAAAAGCTTTCCTCATCAGCTGTCTTACTTTTCCCAAATACAAGTTTTCATTCATCAACATCCACCACCTACAGTTATCTTCTTTTTCTTTTAACTAACTTTTTTGATGTGCCTTTTAACTAGGATGTTGATTTTTGATGGTTTTAGTGTCTGAAAATCTCAACCAATTTTCAATATATGAATATCGTGACAGGTTTTAATTCTTCTTCTAATTTGCTGTTATTTTATCTCCAAATTTGAAAAAATACTAAATTTAAAAAACAGTGTTCACTATTTTTACATATAATACACACACATGCACACTAAAGGAACTTGAGATGATTGCTTTTTGGAGAGTAGTTGGATATTCATAGTATACACACACACATTTTTTCTCATGAAAATTACACTGGTAATGGTCAATGGCACTTAGCCATCTATGACTATCACAGAATCAAAGAATCACAGAATCCTCTAGGTTGAAAAAGACCTTGAAGATCATCCAGTCCAACCATCAACCCAACATTAACAGCTCCCAACTACTCCAGATTCCTCAGCACTTTGTCAACCCGACTCTTAAACCCCTCCAGGGATGGGGACTCCACCACCTCCCTGGGCAGCCCATTCCAACGCCCAACAGCCCGTTCTGTAAAGAAATGCTTCCTAATATCCAGTCTAAACCTTCCCTGGTGCAACTTGAGGCCATTCCCTCTTGTCCTGTCACTTGTTACTTGGTTCAAGAGACTCATGCCCAGCTCTCTGCACCCTCCTTTCAGGGAGCTGTAGAGGGCGATGAGGTCTCCCCTCAGCCTCCTCTTCTCCAGACTAAACCCCCCCAGTTCCCTCAGCCGCTCCCCGTACGACCTGTGCTCCAGACCCTGCACCAGCTCCGTTGCCCTTCTCTGGACACGCTCGAGTCATTCAATGTCCTTTTTGTAGTGAGGGGCCCAAAACTGAACCCAGTCATCGAGGTGCGGCCTCACCAGTGCCGAGTACAGGGGTGAGATCCTTTCCCTGTCCCTGCTGGCCACGCTATTGCTGACACAAGCCAGGATGCCATTGGCCTTCTTGGCCACCTGGGCACACTGCTGGCTCCTGTTCAGCCGGCTGTCAATCACCCCCCAGGTCCCTCTCTGAGTGGCAGCTCTCCCCTCCCCAAGCCTGTAGCGCTGCTGGGGGTTGTTGTGGCCCAAGGGCAGCCCCCGGCATTTGCCCTTATTGAAACTCCTCCAGTTGGGCTCAGCCCATGGCTCCAGCCTGTCCAGGTCTCTCTGCAGAGCCTCCCTGCCCTCGAGCAGATCAACACTCCCACGCAACTTGGTGTCATCTGCAAACTGACTGAGGGTGCACTCGATCCCCTCGTCTAGTTCATCAATAAAGATGTTAAACAGGAGTGGCCCCAACACCAAGCCCTGGGGGACACCACTTGTGACCAGCTGCCAACTGGATTTAACTCCATTCACCACAACTCTTTGGGCCTGGCCGGCCATCCAGCCAGTTTTTTACCCAGCAAAGCATATCAGATAATCTCCAAAAACTAATCACCTCAAATTCCTTTTAGTATTTTGCAGAAAGTCAATCTTAAAAGGAATTTTTTTAAAAGCCAACTTATTCTATCAGTGAAAATATAAGACCAATACCTTCTGTCCAAAACAGTGAAGTTCCCCTAAAACACAAACAATGTCTATATACTATTTTTAAAGTTTTGGCAGCATTCCTTATCTCTCTGAAACACTCACCAATTGTTCTGATTTCTTCTGATTGTACTTAAAGTCCACCTATACTGAACATCCAGTTCTATGTCAATAACATAAGTAACTTGGGTCAGATATTTGACTTTTGATTAAAACCAGATTGAGTAGGAAAAATGTAGCATTTCTGTAGCTTTCTAACTCTGTCTCCCCTCAGGGACCATAACAGCATCACAGACTGTTGGTAAGAAGGGACAACTGTAGGTCATCTCCTCCACTCTCTCACTCAGGTCAGTCATGCTTTATCTAGCTGAGTTTTAAAAACCTCCAAACATGGCAAACCCTCTACTCCTCTAGCAATCCTGTTCCTCCTAGAGGACAAGTTTACCCTCACATCCAAGCTGCACCTCCCAAGGCACAGGGTGGGGTCACTGGCCCTTGTTACATCATCTGCCACTACCACGAAGAGCTACACAAAACTTCATCTTTGCAATTGTTCTTCAAGGGTTCTACATGGCTCCTGGAGGAGCCCCTAACCTCCCCCTTTCAACAGCTCCTTGGGATTTATGTGTCCTGAACCCCACAGCACTTTGGCAGCCCTCCACTGGAGCCCTCCCCAGTTTTTCAATATTCTCCTTGAACTGGGGACCCCAAGGTCGGACATGTAGTCCAACGCAACATTGGCCTCATGCATGATCAAAACACACTGTCACCCTCATTTCTTGCTCTAGCTACGCTTCTCTTTTTCACAGCTTCCTCTCATCAACATCAAGTATCATTCCAGTCAATAAACATGTTAACAACTTAATCACATACAGCCCATTCTAAACATATTTTTGTAAATGTTTTGCTCTTGGTTCTTCTGCACAGTTCTCTACGGTTTCAATCTGCCCCACAGTATAAAGCAATAAAAATAATTCCCAAACCCCACATCGCATGTGTATTTGAGTGAAAAGGATGTGTAATATTTATTTCATATTCAGCAACTCAAGAGGTTATCAATGTGGTAGTGTTGACTCACAAAATATACCCTCAGAAATTCTACTGCGCCTCATTCCTTGAAGATGTCACCACTTACCTTCAATGCTGCAAGGCATTGTTGGTTACCTTTTCCTCTACTCTGAAGGTTCCTGTCTCTCCCTGCTTAACACTTCAAACTACACGTACCACTTCTGGCCACTTTACAACCAACACATCTCCATGTGTTGCCCTCACATGAAGAATGGCAAGAATCTTCTGGTGAAATGAAACATGGACTTTCCTGAATGTGCTTCTGAAATGAAGTTGTGTTTTGTTCCTCCCTTAAGAATCAGCAAGGAACAATAATTGTGGCAGCCTTAACAGCTAAGGGGAGGTACACCAGTCTAGCTTGCCACATGCTAACAAAAGCTCTTCTCTGAGCGTCTCTCCTACTGCTGCCTAAAACCAGCACATCACAGAGTTGATCAGGATGCCTTCCATTAATCCACTGCTGCCGCTTGTAAGCACAATAAACCCTGTCAGGGTACAGGTCCCAAGAAAGCAATTTTCACTATTATCTGCATAGCACTAGATAATACTATCCAAACACTTCTCATACATAGATACACTAATTGACAGATAACCCTTCCATCCAGCCACAACAGATACAGGCTTCCTGGAGAGGTGGTCGATGCCCCAAGCCTGTCAGTCTTTAAGAGGCATCTGGACAGTGCCTGTAATAACATGCTTTAACTTCTGCTCAGTCCTGAAATGGTCAGGCAGTTAGACCAGATGATTGTTATAGGCCCCTACACACCGAAATATTCTATTCTATTCTACAGTGAAGAACCTCTCCACAGACTTAAGATACACTGGCCTTTTTTAAGGGCCAGGATGCCTAAATAAAATCTTACATTCTGAAAGATTCCTGCTAATTTTGAAGAAGAGATGTCTTCCTCTTGCCAATAATACTTTCATTCCCAGGTATTTTTTCACCTCTTAGGGACATACAGGATCTGATGCTACATTACTTTTTAATGAAAGTCACACATAGGTCTCTTTCTGAAGTGCAGCAACTACTGATTTACCTCATAGTACGTTCCAACAGCAAGGGGATTCCACATTTTACAACAACGAGGAATGAATATCGATACTATAATTACAACAGTTTGCCAAAGAAGTGAACAAATCCATCTATTACTCTTTAGAAAGAAGTCTGCAAAGCTAAGTGACACACGTCACTAAAAACAAACACACACACATACACTCTATATAATCAAACAGCAAATGCAATGATCTGCTCAGACCGAAAACGGCTGCTTTACGCAGCTTCTCTGCAAGTCTTTCATATTGCTGTATCATCTCATTACACTTAGAAGTAAATTCATGTTTTTATTTTTAATAAAAAGTACAAGTCATAATAACCCTTCGACTTTAACTGGGGTGCCCTGATTAAATCTAGCACCAATTCAACAATCTGTCTCTTGCATAAACAACCCACCTACAGCCTCTGAATAGTAAATATATTCCTCACTGATACAGTGCTCTTTTTTCCTATGGGAAGGAGATATTTGTCTAGAACAGCCTTTTACACAGAGAACTGCAATATATTAACAGGTATATCTAAATTCGGGAAAAAAAAAATATTTAATTACCTAAAAATCTCTCCACTGGACATCACTATTGAATAATAAAAACTATGTGGTTTTTTACTACCTCAAAACTGCTTGACAATTAGCATGATTGCTCTAGCAACCCGACAGGCAATTATGCCATACGTGAACTGGACCTTTCCCCCAATATGCTCAAATTACAGTGCTTTTCTTTGCCAGTTTTTCTGACATTTTTCTGTCCATCATTAGCCTTAGGCCTCTGTTGTACAACTGGCTTGCAAGTCTTTGAGAACAGAAAGCAGAGGTTGCCACACACACAGAATACAGACATTTTAATATACAGAACAGTTCATCATGGCAAGTTCTTTCTGAAATAACACCAAAATGTGTTTGTCCAATACAAAAACTTAAAGAATTCCATCTTTGGTTAACAAATCCCTTCATCAGGAAAAACAATTTCCTGGCAACCCTTCATTCAATTGTAATACAACATTTATTACTGGACTAAGTTCTACAAACAATTACATTACTGGAGTAATTCTACAAATAATTATCATCATGAGAAGGTATGGATAACAGATATTAACAGTACATATATACAGCTATTGTCAGACATGTTGCATCATGAACTCAATAGGTATGAAAAAACCTGCAAACTACTCAATGACCATAACCACGAAAATTATTCTTAATGATGCCTATTTCAGACACATTTTACTATGTAAAATACCTGATCTACTCCAATCAACTAGAATAACCTGTTTTTAATTAACATGGGAATTGCTTTAATCCTCCAGAAATCTGAATTGTTTGATGGGCCGAATGTGCTCTTTGATAAAAAGTTTTTAAATTGAATATTCACAAGGCTGCAAGCTTCCAAATTTCCATTGCACACCACAGAACTTACTCAAAGCATAAACGATTCTTTGTAACACCTTTTTAGTTATAAATTGGCATTTTTAGTTATGATTTTAAATTGTCCTGTAATATTCTCTATTCTTTTCAGTTTGAATCTCAATACTACTAAACAAAGAAACGGAAGAACATCCTTGTTTAGGAATCTTTCATGTAGTAAGTATAAAAAAAATGGCTTCAGATACATGTCTAACCAGTTTTCAAATACCTGCATATCACTTCATAAAATCCTTATTACAAACATGAATTTCAATTATATCTGAAAGCAAATCAATTCATATATATTTTTTCATTTTTAATTCTGATCTTCAAAGTAGTTATGCATGTTCAAACTGCCAAATACTCCGCATATCCAAATTTAATACATCAGTTTAAATCTACAAGTGTAATCCCTTCTTCCCTCCTCCTCCTCCTCCACTCGCACAAAATCAGCTTCCTTTTCTCTCCCTGTAACTGAAATGTTCCTGTTTATTAGACTCCTGCCTTCTGTTTCAGTCTTTCATTTAAGGATGTATAGATAAGAGGATGTTCAAGTTAGTTCTAACATATTTTTCTCAAGTCAGTTATATCAGCCACAAGTTATATCAGCCACACAAGCACAAGAATTTCAATCATGTGAATTAGTATTCTCTATTAATTTCATGCACACTGGGCAAACTTTCAATAATCCCAATTCTCTGATTGCATTAACTGTCTTATGAACACTCCTAAAGTCTAACAGTATAAAGACTACAGCCTAACAATTCATCTTCTCTCACAGGTTAATTTTAAAAGTATCAATAAAAGAAAGAAAATAATTTCTATACTTCCTGTCATTTCATTAAAAAATTTTTAAAAAATAGAACACCTATACTGATCCAAAGGAAAAAACAGGCAATTTTCAGCACCATCAAAACTTTTCTTTATATGAAAGGTTAAGACATGAAAGGCAGTCTTCTTCACAATGTACAACATTGTATTTGGAAAAACAAGACAGCAAAGCTTGACAATATGCTTAACTCCCTCTTGGCAATATATACACATGTTTGTATTTCATTACCACTTACTAACAAACTAAAAAAGAAGAAATAAATTGTTAAGAACTATTTTATTTGTAAGTTTGGAAAACTATTTTAAGGTATATACTAAGTATAATTATGTATCATTAATATATTAGTAATATATTTAAGTCAGAATTCAATACAGTCCTTGACAAAAATATCATCCAAGCCTTATGCTGTTAATTAAATATTAATTGCAATACCATGGCAACAGAAACATCACCTGTTCTCTTACTGAGAAAGATCTGCTAGAATAAACAGTTGTGTTTCAGAGATAACATCCAGTATTTCCTCTAAAGCTACATGAGTCATCCGTCTCAGATTTTTGCCATAATGTTTTT